>NC_057946.1:32271110-32331110 GCF_018555375.3 Anguilla rostrata | reverse complement strand
TTCAAATCAAATGTATAATTAAGTTGGTGAAAATGATTTATGAAATGGTTTAATAATTCACGATTGAAAATTAGTAATCCATCCTTCCCCTGGCGCGTGTGTGCGCATTTTCCCTCCGTGAAATAGTAACGTTTCTTGCGGGACCTGGCAGAAACCCCAACCCCCCATCTTTCCTCTGGAAACAAAGACAAACAGACAACCGAAAAGCCCTCCATCATACCCTGACAAGGGTTCGGTTGCTGAGGAAACGGATGGCGAGAGCGAGGCGGCAGACAGCGAGGGAAAGAATAGGTGCTCTGAAGTGACGGGAAGACGGGGCAGCTTCATCCGTCTCCTTGATTCATCGTTACGGCGAGGAGTGACAGTTCAGAGCCGAGCTTGGCAGGGTAAGAACGTGCCAGGTAGACGAGTGGTTTTATAAGAAAAGTGTGGGGATGTAGCTAAATTCATAAATACATCCCGAGAATGCCCCTCTATGCAATGTAGCCAACATAATAAACGATTTATATCAACAACAAAAGAGGCTGTGGACGCTAGCAAGCCTACCGTGGCTTTGTAATGTAGTCACCATTTATTATTTGACAGCACAGTGTCACTTTCCCTTTTACCTCAGTTATTGCTACTAACTGTAGGCCTACCGGTGCAATTTATCATTCACCTTTAGCCTGTATGTCGCATGAAGCACTCACCTCATCGTAAGTTGAAGTACGCAATTAAAAGTACGAGGAATATGTTTTTCTACACGTAAAATATGGCATATGCTCCATATATATATATATATATATATATATATATATATATATATAATATATATAATATATATATAAATTACATTACATTACATTACATTACATTACAGGCATTTGGCAGACGCTCTTATCCAGAGCGACGTACAACAAAGTGTATAACCATAACCAGGAACAAGTATGACGAAACCCCTAGAGAGAAGTACCGGTCCAAGTGCAGGGAACAACCGCATAGTTCAACTTGGGCCCTGATGGTTAAACTGATTAACACTAACAACGAGAACGGCAACAACGCAATCTATGGAAAAAATACAAGTAGTCGTTAAGACAGTTAATGCACCTAGTCACCTACGAAACAGCTGCCTAGTTACAACCCTAAGTTTAGTCATTTACAGGGGGGAAGGGAGGGAGGGGGAGAGGTGCAGCCTGAAGAGGTGAGTCTTCAGTTGTCGTTTGAAATGGGTCAGTGTCTCAGCTGTTCTGACCTCCACATGGAGGTCATTCCACCATCATGGGGCCAGAACAGACAGGAGACGTGTTCTGGAAGTGCAGGTGCGATGAGGGGGAGGTGCTAGGCGTCCTGAGGTAGCAGAACGGAGGGATCTGGCTGGCATGTAGGGTTTGAATATCATATATATATATGCCATATATATATATATAATGGCATATGCTACATATATATATATATATATGTAGCATATGCCATATATATATATATATATATATATATATATATATATATATTAAAGCATATATATATGCTTTTTTTGGACGGTCACTTGTCATGTGGTATTTGTTTGAGCCAGCGTATGTGCGCTTTGTGCATCACGGAGGAAATACTTGGATTTATGACGACACCAAGACAGTTTATTGAGTATTTTAATGCCCGTGCTAACCTCTTCCGTTTTTTCAGTTTATGTCGGGTCCGACAACTTGTAAGGCATCTTTAATCAGCACATCTCGTTTGTCATCTAGTTAGCTGTGCGCATTTCAAGCCATCTTAAATTCAAAAGGCGTGTTCAGTTCTCTGAGGTAGTAATGGACGGGCCATGTTTTGGATCCCGTGTTGTGAAATGCAAAAAAAAGAAAAAGAAAAGAAACCTCATATACGAAATGCGAAAGAAAACGGTTCGCTGGCTCTGATAGTGTATTTTGGTCACGCTTGTTTTTTTATGTTTATTTTTTCTTTTAAAGTCGCTCCATATTCATTAGTCATGTCATGTTCATTAGTCACAGTGCGTAAGCCTCTTACCTAGGCCCGTCAAGCAATATCTTTAACCTGACATTTACAAGGGGCGTGCTCAAAGGACGAGTGGCAGGTAAGGCCATCTCTCTGTGACAGTCGGATGCGGGCGCTAAGTGTATGTTAAATAGGGACCCGTAACCAGTCTGTGGAGCTCCGCCATCGTTAGGCTTAAACATTTTCTTCAAGAAACCTGGTGCAGGAAAAAAGTCTAATCGACATAATCAGGTGGCAGATGATGAAATACACAATGAATAAAATAAAATAAAAATTAATACAAATCTATATATATATATATATATATATATATATATATATAGGCCTGAATGTATATCAAACCCTCTTGACAGGAACATCAACAAAAAAAAACCACATTGAAAAATTAAGCTGCAGTTGAGCAGGCTGATAAAGGGTGAATCTTGCCACTTCAGTTTGAATCAGGCGCATTGTAGTCTGAATGAGTAGACGCTATATGTACTTCCGTTCAGCAGTGCCGTGAAAAACTATTTACCCCGATTTTCACTATTATCCTCTATTGCTGTATTAGCCTCTGCTCTATTTATCACACTGAATGGTTTCAGATCTATAGACAGAAAGTAATATTATACAAAGATAACTGACTAAACACATTTTTGAACTTATTTCATTTATTTGATGAAAAAAGTTGTCAAACGCCAATATCGCCCATGTGAAAAAGCAATTGCCCCCTTAGTTGCTCAATAAACCAATGTAACAAATTCAGTTGATTAAGCTGATTAAACATAGCCAGGCTTGATTGCAGCCAGCCCTGCTGAATCAAAACCTCACTCATATTGAACCTTACCATCAGGGTGAAGTAGTCTCCTCAAAGTTTCTATGAGCACACTATGCCACCACCAAAGGAAATTGCGAAAGAGTTGGCCGGGCAAAATGTCTCCAAGTGCGCAATGACAACCCATCCAGGAAGTCACAAAGGATTGCAGAAGAACATCAAAGAACTGCAGGCCTCTCTAGCCTCAGCCAAGGTCTGTGTCCATGACTCCACAATAAGAAAGAGAGAATCGGAGCATAGCAAGAAAGGAAACCGCTGCTAATACAGCAAATGCAGCATTTCACTGTAAGAACATCATACTAACAGACAAACATGGTGGTGATAGTGTGATGGTGTAGGGATGCTTTGCTGCCTCAGGACCAGGACGACTTGTCATTGTTGAAGGAACCATGAATTCTGCTCTGTATGAAAAAATTCTTAAAGAGAATTATCAATCATCTGTCTGTGAACTGAAGCGTAATTGGGTTATACAGCAAGACAATGATCCAAAACACAGAAGCAAGGAGTCCTGGAAGAACTTTAGCAAGGTGTGTTCCCTCTTACCCAATCATTTATTAAATTAAGTGCTTAATTCTTGAAACACCCTGGAAACCAGCAGACCAGCGCTGGAGTCTGAAACCACTGTGTTACAGGGACTTTATTTTCCCTGGGTTATAGTTCTCGCTGTTTTCTGTGTGTGTTTTTCTCTATCTGTGCAAAAGCAGGTGTGCTGTGTACTCTGGGATGCCAGTCCAAATGGCTGATGGATCTCTGAATGCTCCAACTTCTGTTCCAACTTGCAGAACATTTTAGGGAACTAAACTTTTCCCACTTGCATCTATGTCAGCATATTTCAGTCATGATCAAGCCTTTTGGAGTCTTTTTCCTTTCTCCCCAGTTTTCTGTGAAACTAAAAGAAAAACAGGAACATACACACTTTTAAAACAGGAACGTGCACCCTTTTAAAACAGAAACTTACATTAAGAACTGGAACATACATGCTTTTGAAACAGGAACATATACACATTTAAAACAGGAACCTGCACGCATTTAAAACTTGAAAATGCACACACTTTTAAAACAGTAACATACATGCTTTTAAAACAGGAATGTACGCACTTTTAAAACAGGCACATACACAATTTTAAAACAGGAACATAAACACTTTTAAGAGGAACTTACAAGATTTTAAAACAGGATAGTGCGTGATTTTAAACTGGAAATATACATGATTTTGAAACAAGAACATACCTGCTTTTAAAACACTTTTAAAAAGTGGTGTATACACATCGGATTAGATCACCAAAAGGTTTGTAACTGAATGTCTGACAACTTTGAGGTTGGGCCAAGAGTGCCGGAGGCAAATGTGTTTAATGATGACTAGGTGGGCATAAAATAAAATAACAGACTCATTATGGAAATTAAATGATGCACATCGAGAAGCAACAGTCAATATTACTTTAGTGGATTTTTCTTTGGCTGGAACATGGACGCATTGTAAAACCTTGATTTGCAGTCTGTACACATCTTCGGTCCGTGCCTAATGAAGGCAGCAGAACTGAATCTGTGAGATGGAAAAGGGCTTGTGGTGAGTAGCTGAGGAGGTGTTAAAAATGTGTTGCAACCATAGACATGCTGTTAGGAAAAATATGTTAATTTATGAACTATGACCAGCAAGTGGCCAAGTCTGACTGTCAGTGGGCGATGGTGTGAACTCGCGCAGGCTTCTCATGGTATCCTCGTGAAGAGCAGGAAGCTGAACTATCGTTAAAGTTTATATTCAGTTCCCACGCTCACGCCAAAATCTTACTCTGAAAAACTGACAAATGTCATTATGTAAAACCATGTGAAATCTGAACGCTGTTTCGGCTTCATATTGTTCATGATGGCAGTTAAAAACGTGTGTGTTATCGTACTTTTACTTCATTATAACCTCATCCAACCTCAAACACTGCAACATGTATATTAACAGCTGATAACTGACTGCAGTTCGCTCATAGCGTTCTGATGAAGCGGTTAAAGCGCAGTCTGTGCACTCGTCCTACATAACTGAACCGCTGTAAGCTTCGCTGCACATGCTCGTAAGCGGAGCGTGGACTGGACGGTTGCCGAAAACACGTAGAAGAGCTCGCGGTTCATCAGAATAAGAGGCGTCCAGCACCGACCTGTTCCCCTGGTGCCGCGGGTGCTATGTCCCGTTTGATGGCTATCGATGTCTGTGAGCAGCGTTTGAGGGAGGTCATCCCCACGGGGTTCTAAGTGCTGCATCAATATTTTCCCTTGGCGGTGTCTTGCCTTGCTGACCTTATCCAGAGTGTTACCGGTACACTTTTTTTCCCCTCTCTGTGCCATTCCTGTCTTCCTTCTCTCTCTCTCTCTCTCTCTCTCTCTCTCTCTCTCTTACAATCCCACCATACCCAGGATCCTGCTCTTTCTCTGGCCACTGTCCTTCTCAGCCAGCGCTTCCCGAAGGGTGTGGGGGGGGGGGGGAGGGGCTGTCCCCCTGTCCCCCGCAGAGAGACAATGGGGCTGGGGGGGTTCAGGGTAAAGGTTGATGAAAAAAAAGCACAGCACAGGATGAGTATGTCTGTATGTGGGGCGGGGTCCTTTTTAAAAATTTCCTATTACCAAATGGGGGAGCTGACTGAATAAGTTTGGGAACCACTGGACTTAGCTACCCTTCATAGCTCCTCCTCCTTGGCCCCGTTACCTAGAGAACATGCCCTGTAACCAAGGAGACAATAACAAAGTTGAACTGTCCCACCTGATCCCCCCACAGCAACACAGTTGGTCAGAAATTTTACAGTGCTTGTATTGACAGACGTGTATCTAGTGCATCTGTACCTTTAAGAGGGATTCTGGAGGTCCTACCATTACTCAGAGGTCCTTTGCTGCCACCAAGTGGTAATTTGTGAGATGTGCAGCAAAACTTTGACGGATCCAGTTCAGCTCTCTATTGCCTGTTTGAACGTTTTTGGCTGGACCGCAACAGTGGGGCCAGCCCTACAAACGCGAATGTCTGTGACTGACTGAGTGACTGAGTGATGAAGTTACACCATTGGTCGGCCGGAGAGGTCCAGCGATATACTAGGTTTTGACCTGGTCTTGTTTATATCCCTGTTGGTCGTTTATGTAGGTCTTATTTGTCATGTAGTCATCTTTACCTGTGCATTAGGTACTTTATCAGTATTGTGTAGTCATGAATACAAACACCTTGTGTTTATTTGAACTGTGGGTTAGAATATGTTAACCAGCTGTCAAATTGCTGTTATGATTAAGCTCACAGAACATGAAAACCTGATTTAATTAGAGGATCATCCTGTACGTAATAACAGGCATAGCATTTGAGCAGGTGACTGGGTTGGAGATTCGGTTTGTTCTGTTTACCCCTTTGGCTTAGGTCTTTTCCTGGGGCCTGCATCCTGAAGCATGACTCAATTAGCTGGATAACAGTACTGAGTGAAACCCAGAACCCTCCCAAATCTGGAACATGGACTGCAGTAAAAAGAGCGGTTGCTGGTTTTACTCAGTATAGTTCTCCAGCTAACTCAGTAGTCCTGCTGTGTGATGCAGGCTCAGTAATCCTGCTGTGTGATGTTTATAGTGTCTCATAGCCTCTCATGCGTCCTGTCTCATCACTGCTACAGCGATGGCGCGCAAGTCTTCCTCTCCTCTCCTCCCTCTCGTACACTGGTCCCAGCATGCATCTCCGCTCCCCTGCATTTCCAGCTGGAAGGCAAACTCAGCCGGGCTAAAACTGAGGGCTGTGCTT
The DNA here is from genome assembly GCF_018555375.3 of Anguilla rostrata. NCBI lineage: Eukaryota > Metazoa > Chordata > Actinopteri > Anguilliformes > Anguillidae > Anguilla > Anguilla rostrata. The sequence goes on along the minus strand of NC_057946.1, from coordinate 32,324,559 downwards.
GCTTCCAGATGCCCCCGTACTCTCCGTGGCCAGAGAGCTCATTGCCGCGGTATTCAGTATTACAGACATGCAGATACCTCTTCTTGTGCAACATGCAGATGATCCGCCCCTTTCTCACCACCAACTCTGCCCATCTCATAGGCCAGACACTGACCACCTTCTGTCTAGACTACTGCAACTCATTAAATTTCGTGACTGTAACAACCTGACATTACAGTATCAGATGCTCTTATTCAGAGTGGCACACAATTTGACCTCTTTTTTTTTTCATCCTGTCCATTTACACAAAGGGTGGCATGGTGGTGCAGTGGATTACACTGTCACCTTACGGCATGAAGGTCCTGGGCTCAAATCCCAGTGAAATCCCAGCCTTTCAGTTTGCATGTTCTCCCCGTGCCTGCATGGGTTTCCTCCAGGTAACCCAGTTTCCTCCCACATCCCAAAAACATTAGGCCAATTGGAGGGTCCAAATTGCCCATAGGTATGAGTGTGACCTTTCAATTGTGTGTGTGCCCTGCCCAGGGTGTATTCCTGCCTCTCACCCAGTGCATGCTGGGATAGGCTCCAGCCCCCCTGCAACCCAGACCAGGAATAAGCGGGTTTGATAATGGATGGATCCATTTATACATCTGGACATACACTGAAGCAAATCTGGCAAAGTACCTTCTCAAGGGCGCTACGGCAGTGTCCTACCTGGGAATCAAAACATCAACCTTTTGGGTTACAAACCCAGTTTCCTAACCACTGTACTACACTGTCACCTGCAGCTCCCTTCCTGCTGATCTCCCTGCCACCACCATCAGACCCCTGCAGCTCCTCCAGAACGCTGCTGCTCCTCTGATCCACAGCCTCCCCAGAGACTCAGCCTGCAGACCCCTGCAGCTCCTCCAGAACGCTGTTGCTCATCTGATCCACAGCCTCCCCAGAGACTCAGCCAGCAGACCTCTGCAGCCCCTCTGAGAACGCTGCGCGTCATCTGATCTACAGCCTCCCCAGACTCAGCCATGTCACTCCCATTCTCATTCCACCTCCCTCCACTGGCCACCTATATCAGTCATCTCACATCAGATTCAAAACCTTGCTGTCTTGGTGTTAGCCTATCAGTTAGCCGCTGTGTTATATCTTCAAAAAGCTCATCAGCTGCTGTACACCAGCCAGACCTCTCCAGCCTCACGGGCGCTTGCAGTTCTGAAACGTGTATCGTCTTGCTAGCCATTAGGACTGCTCCTATATACCCACTTAATGCAGTCATGTGAGATTATGGAGATTATAGCTGCATTACTGCAGTGGCCTATATACAAGAAACAGAGGAGGAGGAGAGCTTGCTGTCAGTACTGATAATGAGCCTGAACCTGTTTCTGACTGTTTCGTAATCATCAAGCCTGCACCAGTCATTCGCTGATTTCTTTTTACTCTATAATGCCTAATGATGTCAAATTTGCGTAATTCAGAGGAGGCTATTTTAATTACAGCAGGATCAGGTTTGATTCAGTTACTTTGGATCATAACTAAGAAATAAGACATCGGTTTCATTCTTGGATTCAAAGGTAATGTCATGAATAACATTCCAGACCAAATAAAAAATCAGCAGCTTGTGAGTGGCCCCCGTTTAAACTGGCAGGCTTATTACTTACACGGATCAAGTAAAAACAAGTTCAGGATGGTTATCATCTTCTTTAGCATCCACCTTGCTCAGTAGGTACCGCTGAAATATTCACACCACAGTTAAATATCACATCACAGGGTGCATGCAATTCCTTGATTCACAGAAATGGCATCAAGAAGAAAATAGGATGGCCCTTGTGTATGTAAAAAGTGGTCCATTGACATTCCTGCATGCAAGCTGCTGGCAATATACAGTGCTAGTGCCATCACTTCAATTTAAACAAAAGAAAGTACAATTATCTATCCTGTTCTCTACCGGTTTATTAGTCTATTCATGGTGCCCCTTCTACCTGCTATTTGGGGAAAAAACATACAGTTGCCGTCTAGTGTTATACATAGATAACCTTTAGCATTTGTGCATGTTAGTGTTCCGTGTCATGCTCTAGTAATATGGTGAAACGGTCAGAAATTCAACTGCTAAGTGCTTTTGGTTGACAATAATGACTACTTGCTACAACCATTTAATATCTGTGTCCCACTGATTGATTTAGGGACAGTATTTGGCAGTAGCCTCCGTGCAATCACTGGGACAGGCTTCGAGCTCATTTAGGGTCAGTATTTGGCAATGGGGTGCACCCATTGGGACAGCCGTGAGAGCTGCGCGCATGCGCTTTCCTGTGATATTCTCCTGGCTGGCTACTCCTCCCGGTTTCTCCTGCACCAAACCAAACAAGTTGGTCCTTTCAAATAAAAACAAATAGATTGTTTTATATTTCACCGATGAAGTATGGCATTTAATTTCGGAAAGATCATCGTCGGCATTTACGTGGAAATTAAACGAAGCGATGGTAAGCGCCTTCTTATCTTACAATTTTTTTTCCAGGATTGAGATGCATTTTCCAGGAGATAGGAGTAGCCGGAATATCTTTGTTGCTGAGTAGCGAACGGCAACCGCTGACGCTCGGGGCCGTTGCTCGCTAGCTGTGGATCAGTGTATCAGCATTACTTGTTTTTATCATTAAGCGTAATGTGATATTTCGCAGTGAACACCTGCTATTTGCAAGGTTAGCCAGGACATTGCTGTAGCTGGCTATGCTTATCCCGGTAGTTTCGCCACCAACATATCAGCTTTATTCCAAGCTAACGATGGCTATCGTTTCTAGCGTCATCCAGTATAGGTTGGCGTCATTGGGCTAGCGTTAGCTGTCCTGGCACCGGCAATCCTGCACCTTGCATGCAGCATATCAGCACAGATAGCAAACATTATCATGCGAGTTTTCATGCATAAATATTTACTCGCGTTTACTGAGCTCGTTTGCTATCTGTTACTCTAATCGGCAAACGTTAGCTGCAACAGTATGGGAAATATGCTTCCCTGTCGGAGCAAGCGTATTGCTAACGGTAGCCACCTACAAGCCGGTTCATCAGATAGCTACCGTTATGTGCTGTACTTTAGCTGGTCAATATCCATTCGTTTATTTATTTATTTTTTTAGAATATACGGATATTAAATCAGCTATTGCATAGAGTTTTCTGACATGCAGCTTTCTAGGTATGTGCTTCAGAAGGGACATACTCAAAAAATGAGCAGCTAATTATACCCAGCGTGGTGATAACTTACTAGAAAGCGTTTGTGCAATCCATTTTTAAGATGCGCAGAAGATATTATACTGGTCAGTTTCTAACGAAGTTGGTGGCTCACCGCTGATGTTAGCTAGTGGTGGGATGTTAGGTACCCCTATTTCACGGTAACACTGACTAATTTTTAAATGTTATAATGCACATAGTTCACATCATTCCAAAGGTGTGTGGACACCTGGACATCACACCCGTATGTACTTGCTGAACATCTCATTCCAAAACCAAACATTAATATGAAGTTGGACACCCAACGGTAATTGCGAAGGCTGGGGGATTCACTTCCGTTCAGCCACAGGAGCATTAATGAGGTTGGGCACTAAGGTTGGGCGTAAGTCCTGGCTTGCAGTCAGCATTCCATTTCATACCAAAGGTGTTTGATGGGGTTGAGGTCAGGGCTCTGTGCAGGCCAATGAAGTTCTTCCCCTCCAAACCATTTCTTTGCTTTGTGCACAGGGGCATTGTCATGCTGAAACAGGAAAGGGCCTCCCCCAAACTGTTGCTGTAAAGTTGGAAGCGCACAATTAGACTGTCATTGTATTCCGTAGCATTAAGATTTCCTGTCACTGGAACTAAGGGGCCTAGAGCAAACTATGAAAAACAGCCCCAGATCATTATTCCTCCTCCACCAAACTTTGCAGTTGGCACTATTCGAGCCAGTACATTTGGCACTATGCATTTTGCCAAACCCAGATTCGTCTGTATGACAGCCAGATAGTGAAGCGTGATTCATCAGTCCTGAGAACACGTTTCCTCTACTCCAGAGTCCAATGGCTTTACACCACTCCGGCCAACGCTTGACATTGCGCATGGTGTACAGCAGCCTGGCTATGGAAACCCATTTCATGAACCTCTTGACGAACAGTCCTGGTGCTGACGTTGTTTCTAGAGGTAGTCTGGAAATCTGTAGTGAGTGTTGCAACCAAGGACAGATGATTTTTACGTGCTATACGCTTCAGTACTCGGCGGTCCCGTTTTGTGATCTTGTGTGGCCTACCACTTCGTGGCTGAGCTGTTGTTGCTCCAATATGTTTCCACTTGGCAATAACAGCACTTACAGTTGACCGAGGCAGCTCTAGCTGGGCAAAAATTTGACAAATTGATTTGTTGGAAAGGTGGCATCCTATGACAGTACAACGTTGAAAGTCATTGAGCTCTTCAGTACAACCCATTCTACTGCCAATGTTTCTCAATGGATATTGCATGGCTATATGTTTGATTTTATGCACCGGTTAGCAGTGGATGTGGCTGAAATAGCCAAGACCACTAATTAGAAGGAGTGCCCACATACGTTTGGAAATGTAGTGTAGTTTTAATGGAATAAAGGAAATCGTGCAACATTGGCCCCCACCAAGGCCGGACCCACCACACTAGAGTGTCAGCCATTGTATTTTCGTTTTATTATTTGTTAGACTGTTTTGTAACTTGAACGTTCTCTGAAGACACTGAGTCCCTACTGCTAAATTTATTAGCCTAAATAATAAGTAAGAGGTAGGCCTAAAGCTTGAAGGCCATTCATGTGGTGTTTTTACTTAACGCACTCTTAAGCATTGTCATGTAAAAGAAGTGCTCTTTCAAGCCTTCTCAAGGGTGTTGTCCCAGAAACATCACTGAAGGAACCATATTTTATATTATTTTTCAACGTCCTGTTCCCACCTGACTCAAATGTAGTGCAGTGAAGTTATTTAAAACATGTTTCTTGTTTTGTTTTTTTCCTGACTGCCAGTGGTTAATAGAAACTTAAAGTTAAATGGTCTGATCCAGAGTGGATTTTTCAAAGAATTTCTTTTCATTAAGTGAACTTAGATGTGAGGCAGTGTCCCGTTTGCCCAAAAGTAGCGGCATAAGTAATGTAATTCAGTGAGCAGTATTGTAATAGAAACTAGACAATTCCTGCAGAAATTGTGAAGTGTGATTTCCACCAATGCAAAGTCGACTTTGTGCTGAACAGAGTGAACAGTGTCTGTAGTATGAGCAGAGACAGAGTATTGTGTATGTGCTATAACATCACGTCAACGAGTTGATTTGCGACACATATATACAGACCTAAATTAACTCTTCATCAAAACTTGATATCTCTGTGTTTTACTCACGGTATGCAGTTGCTAGGGTGTTCTAGGTGGTTGCTAGGGTGTTGCCAGGTGGTTGCTATGGTGTTCTATGAGGTTGCTATGGTATTCTAGGTGGTTGCTACAGCTAGGGTTAGGGTTACAGCTACAGTTTGGGTTAAAGCTAGGGTTAGGTTTACAGCTAGGGTTAGGGTTATGGCTAGGGTTCAGGTTAGGATTAGTGTTAGGGTTATGGTTACAGATAGGGTTAGGGTTACAGCTGGCGTTAGGGTTAAGTTTACAGCTAGGGTTAGGGTTAGAGGTAGTGTTACAGCTAGTGTTAGGGTAAGGTTTATAGCTTGAGTTATAGTTACTGCTAGAGTTGTGTGTGTGTATTTATGTGTGTGTGTGCCTGTGTGTGTGTGTGTGCGTGCCTGCCTGTGTGCGTGGGTGTGTGTGTATATATATGCACATGTGTGTGTGCGTATACGTGTGTGTGCGCGTCTGTGTGATGTATTGGTGAGGTTCTTGGAAATGGCTAAGTTACTCACCCATAGTTGGACAAATTGCTGACTGCTGCTCTGATAATCCCGAGCAAAGCCACACGATGTGGAACATATGAGATGTCATTATGATTAAAGCCTGCTCTCTCAGTCTGTGCTTTCTTGCAACCCACTCATTTGACTCCAGCTTGGAGGAGCATCTCTTGCCAGTATTTCGCCACCAATTTCCTGGCAGTGCTGGGATGTGAATGGCTCCCCCCCCATTAACCTACATCCTCAGCATGTCTGAGAGTAAGGAGGCCACTGTTTTTGGCCATGGGCCTAAGAGGTGTGTGAGTAATTGCACTGTCATTTAAAAAAATAAATAAATAAATCAGAATGTTAGAAGATGGTGCTTCGTGCAGTGGGTAAAATCGGGTTTGGAAGGTGTTGGCATATTTCCTGGTAATTTGTCTGATGAAAGACCTAAGATCACCAAGCCTGCTGCATTGGTGGGGGTTTTATGAAACGAGGATGGTTGTTAGGCATTTACACTCATTTTTACTCTTAAAATTGCCTGCATTTTCTATATGGAAGTTTCACTGAAGGAGTAAAAAAACGAAATAAGCCGTTCCTTACCCTGTAATTCAGTCCGTATTCTTGTTCAATAGCAAGGAAGTTAGATTTGGCAAAGGAAAAATCTCCATTTCCTGCCATTTACCTCCGCGCTTTGATGATGGAGGGTGACGTGCTCCCGGTCTCATGCGCGTCAGGAGCCTTGAACGGGCAATTGGTTTAAAGCTGCTAGCAGCACGTCCCATTTTAAAGTAATTTAAGCTCGTCGTTATTCATCGAAGTGAGTCATGAAATCAGAGTTGAAGCTGAATGCGGTTGTAGCATGTGTAGGCCTCCCGTCCCAGTGCGAAGCTAGCTGTGTTCCTTCTGACTTACGGTGCCAGACAGGGTTTGTAATTTCAGATTCCACAGGAACACAAACCAGCGCAACCTATTAAGAGTAGAAGACTGCAGCTTTATAAAGTGTTTATAGTCTGTGTTTAATAAGTGATCGAGAACCTTTATTAATGAAGGAACAAAATCACAAGCTGCAAATGTGATTTAACACAGTCCACAGAGAGAAGGACTGTGTTCGGAGCAAAGCATTCTGGGTTTTGTGCCAGAAGAAGGTTATGTAACCACAAAATGATTAGAACTTGACTGAGGTTCTTAGTTATTTATACAAACGAGGAGCATTTTAAATATGAAAACCTTCCATAAATAATGTACCATGACCAGTATTCAGACATTTTTGGTGGCTGCTAGGCCAAGCTCTTAACTTTCTGTGCAGAAAACTTTTTTTGCAGAAAAATCTAAATACAACCAAGGCATGGAGACTACAGAGTTATATTTAGGCTACATTAGAGTGGGAAATCTGCTTGTTCAGTGTCTGGAACATACAGGGTGTAGCTACATGCGTGGGAAGCTGTACAGTGGCTACCCGTCTTACTCCATGTAGCAGGTCCGGTGTTTCTGAGCTCAGATGAGTCTTCTTGTGTCCAAAACACTGCCGCACTGCCAGTCCATTTTTTTTTTTGCGGATTGTGAAATATGTAACGCCGAAGTCCCGTGTGGTGTTGGGTTCCGTCCGCCAAGCTGACGAGAGGCGCTGGCAACCCCGAGTGAAAAAAGGCTCTTCCAAAACGTGCTCCCAGCAGCTTGCCTGTTGTACGGACTGGTGAGATGAACACAGACGGAGAAATGAAGAATGAACGGAAAAAGCAACTTTGTCAAAATTTGACTCCAGAAATCGCGTTCTGTATTCTCAAGAAGCCAGGCAGAAATGGCAAATTTGTTAAAAATGCAACTTGTAACATTTCTGGGTGTTAAGGCTTCCCAATCGGCTGTAGGAATTTTAACTTGTGAGAAACGACCACGTTCAGTCGCCTCCAATATTCCTTACGGTAGTCAACTGCTGTAGTGTCACAGGGACACTAACTTTCTTTTCCTGTTTTTCTTTCTGATGAGCATGTTATTTTTTTGGTTGGGTTGGCGCTCTCATGTGAGATGAGTTAGGCTTGCTCACAAACTACAACTTCGTTTTCCTCTTTGTGCCAGGGGCCACGAATGCAATGAGGATAGCCTACTAACTAAATCTGTGGTGTGTATACTGTCTTCTGTCATAGTCAACATCTCGATCAATTAAAGTTGTTTAAAGCCTGTCTAATATCTAATATAATTATATATAATTCATTTATTTATAAATTATATGTAAGACAACACAATATCTAACATTATTTCGTACTTTTCTTAATTCTTGTGTTATGCAGGTTTGGCTCATTGCAATTTTCTCCTTCAAGTCACGCTTCATGTTTCACAAACTGTTTCATGTAGGTGACCAGGTGACCACACTTACGACCACTTGGACTGCAGTGGTGTCATTAAACTAAGTAAAAATGTAGCCTCTTTCTAAAGGAAGCTTTTCTCATACCACCACGCATTACAGAAAACGAAAGCCTGAGTTGATCTGATCGATTGAAAGTCCTGCGATGTGAATGTGAAATATTTATTCTTCCTGGCATGGGGGGCTATTTCTGGCATAATGAGACCTTAAGACTGCAAATCATCCTTCAGTAGACAAAAGGCATGAAATTAAGAACAATTAACTGCTCATTACTATTCAGAGGTTGAAAGTGATGTAGGAAAGAAATCCAGCATACTCAGTGGGTCCTCAGGATTGACTTTGAAAACCCCTGTGGCAGATTAATATAGGCTAAGCTTTATAAGTTATATTTTATGTATTTTGATAAATACTTGTGAATGTACTGGGAAAACCTCATTGATATGTGGGCATCCACAGGTTATTGTGTGTCAAATATTAAGACCAGAGATGTTCCTCTCCAAGACATTTGAATGAGAACTGAATTGGCAGTAAGTGGTCAAATGACACAGACTGGGCTGTTTTCGTTGGTCAAGTAAGAACTAGCGTTCCTACTTTGATGGGAGGCAGACAGATTTTGAGTCTTTTTGGCTGTTTTTTCAAACCGGTGCTTGGATGGAGAGTTTCACCCTGCATGTGTGGTGCGTTCCTGCAGAGGTGCGGTACGGCAGGGGCCACACATGCAGCGAGTTCGCGGATGGGAAGCCGGTGAGGGAATGAGTCCTGATCGTTGCATTAGCGACTCCTACTGGTTGGTCGGGGAGCCTGTTCAGCAGGGAGGGGATCTGGGGGAGATAGCGTGAACCTCCGCATGCGTTACGCTCTCCCAGTGAAACTCCTCGCTGTCAGGTGAAAAGAAGCAGCTGGCGACTCCACATGTATCAGAGGAGGCATGTGGAAGTCTACCCCCTCCCCAGACCGACAGAGGATAGTGCATCGACCAGGACTGTGATACACACGGGGAATTAGTATAACGACTAAGTTGGGGGAGGAAATTTGAGAAAAATGGAAAAAAAATGTTAGCTTAAATTTTTTATAAAACTTCAGGGTTTGTTATTATGGTGCTCAATCTATCCTACCTGCGACAAAAGGTAAAGTTAGAAGCAGATATGTTTGAGATAAATGTACCTGTACACTGCTTTTCAGAATTTGTTCGTAATATCCTGTAGCGGATGTTAAAGTCTAATAACGCTGAATGATAAATTAAAAATGTAGGCAAATATAGACGAATATCATGCTTTTTCCCCTCCCCCTGGGAAAATGGAATTTCTTGTTCTAGTGAGGTGGACGTCATGTGACTGAGTGTTCATAAGCAGTGTGGTCTGAGACTGCTGTCACCAGCCAGTTTATTCTGGGGGAAAAAAATTATTTTTTTGAGAATACCTCTTCTGGAGGAGGGCAAACGGGGTGCTTTGCTTAAAGACCAGCGTGAAATGCTGCAGGAAGTGCTGAGTGCTGCTGTCTGTTTGGCCATTCTCAGAGAGGAAATGACATCGCTGTCATTTGAGGAATTTTCTGGTTTCATGGCCTTGCAGCTGAGTACAAACCAGCAGTGAGCTGACCTCATCTCTGTGGATGGCGGGAAAAAAATCAAACTCATTTAAAAGATCCATTTTGAGGTGGTGCTGTCGTGGATACTGTTACCATGGTGAACATTTGAACATTTAGCCTTGCAGTGACTGTTTCCCCTCCACTGCAGATTCCTGAGGTAAAATGTGACATCACCAACTGTTATTCAGGATCAAAGCACCTCATGGAATTTGAAACCCCTCTTTATGTGCTTTTGATTTGAGAGAAATTTTGTAAATTGTGCACAGAGCACGGATAGCTCTCATTTTGTGCCATTGTCCTTGAAGTTGTCTTGATCAACAATGTCTTTTGCAGGAATCACTGCATTTCTCAGCTGATGACTTCAGTATCATGCAGTGGGTTAGGCTAATTTACATCACTCCATCAGTGTTATATGGTGGGTTAGGCTAATTTACATCACTCCATCAGTGTTATATGGTGGGTTGGGCTAATTTACATCACTCCTCAGAGTTATATGGTTGGTTATGCTAAGTCCATCACTCTCTCAGTGTGGGTTAGGCTAATTTACATCACTCCCTCAGTGTTATACAACAGGTTAGGCTAATTAACAGCACTCTCTCTGTGATATATTACATAACATAACATAACATAACGTAAGACGAGAACATGCCATTCAGCCCAACACTGCTCGTCTATGGTGGGTTAGGCTAACTTAGGTTAGGCTAATTAACATCACTCTCTGTGTTATATGGTGGGTTAGGCTAATTAACATCACTCTCTCAGTGATATACGGCAGGTTAGGCTGATTAACATCACTCTCTCAGTGTTGTGCAATGGGTTAGGCTAACTCACATCACTCTGTTGGCATTCTTTTTACTTTAACAGAACTCACAGGAGAGGACTAACAGCAAACAACCTCTTTTACCTTGAATAATGGATGTGGGTACCTTGCAGTCCTTTTCTCTATGTGTGTGAATAAAGACTTCAGCTGTTAATGCTTAACTCCTTAACTGTCCATTCCTCAAACTCCTTGGCCTGCATTCATAAAGCACTAGTGCTGATCTGGAATAGTGCTGATCTAGGATCCGTTTGACCTTTTAGCTCTTAATGGATTAGGTCAGGATGTGGGCATGCAAATGTACAGGCAAATGTATTGTACCTATCAGTTTGGGACTTTGTAAGGTTAAAATATGTTCATGTTGCATCAAGTTCCAAAGCAGATCATCCAAGAAGAACCACGAACCCACGGGCGACTGAGACAGTCATCGGAGCAAAGTTTAATATCAGAGTTTAATATCAGGAGAGTTGGTGTTCACTTCCACAGTAACGACAGCGAACACGAGGTGTTTTGAGTGAGCTTCGTTTGGCTTAATTTCTAATCCGTGCTAAAATGGCGGCACTTCCTCTGTTGCAGGACGAATACACCAAGCGATGGTCACGTCCCTGAATGAGGACAACGAGAGCGTCACCGTGGAGTGGATCGAGAACGGGGACACCAAGGGGAAGGAGGTCACCGGATTTTTTTAAAACAAATTTTTTTTTTTTTTTTTTTTTAAGTTTAATCGTTATGATTTTCATTTTTCTGCATGTCTCATTGGCGGACAACTTCAAAATGAACTTCAAACTGGATTTCCTGTATAATTCAGATATATACCAGTTGTGTACATTAAAATGTTAAAATGGACACCTTGCATAGAAAACAAATGATATTGTGTGTGATTTTTAAGTGGCATTCAGATTGAATAAAATTTTCATTTCTGTTTAAAGCCAGGGTACGACATTCTGTGACCTATCTAAGAGGTGCATAAAGCCTTTATTAGTGCTGAAAATGTGTAAATAATTTTAAAGCCTCCCAGCTACGTGTAAAGGCAAATGTACAATTTGAAAATGACTTAACCCTCATCTTGGGATTATTCTCTTGTTCTGATTATTGAAGTCGTCATTACTAGTCACTAAATCGAGAATCCATCTATTCCTTACACAGCAGTTAGCAATGTTGTTTGAACTGTGCAACACAACATAGCTGCTGTATTCAGCCCTTCACTAGTTATTAAGGCTCATGAATCGAGGCTCTATTATAAGCATCCAGCAAAGAACACTTGTGGAAAGCGTTCGCATGAAAAATTCAGCAGGCATGTAGAGATGGAAGAACTCGCCTCTTTTTGGATTAAACAGATAAAATGGCTCAGTACTTAATGCTGAAGCCATACGGTACTCATCAGCAGAAACGTGTGTTCAGATGTGTCAGAAGGAGAGTATAGTGTGGCGCACTGAGGGAGATTAATGCTAAAGCAGCTTTGGCTTTAAATACCACTGATGTTTCACTCAAGTGAGAAGGGAAACATTGTACATTTTTTTATTTTGTATGTGATATGTATTTTCACTGTACACACAGAAGGTTTGTTGTATTAAAACACAAGCCTAAAGCCTGACTCTGGTGGTTGAATTAACGCAAGATGCTGCATAGTCACTTGTCGGTTAAACTGAGAAGATTATGTCGATGTATTCATTTTTATTTGGAGTATTTGTTTTTGTAAAGTGCACTTTGACCATGATGTGCACTTTGAGCATGATATGCAAAGTTAATAAAATTCCTTCCCTATGGGTTTTTTTTGTTCTTGTTTAATTTTGTTTTAGATCGACCTGGAGAGTATATTTTCACTGAATCCAGATTTAGCCGCAGAGGAGGAGACTGCTCCCAGCCCAGAAACCCCTCCACCACCCGTCCAGAGTTCAGTGAAAGTTAGTAAGGTACCCAAGGTACGTACTGCTCGCACTGCAGGCCTTCTCTGTGTTTGCTGTAGGCGGGGTTATGCTGTGCAGGTGATGGAATTAATCAATGTGCACACTACACAGCACAGCTGCGATAAGCGGTGTGTTAAAAAAAAAAAAAATTTTGTCTTCTATTCTGTTTCAGTGCATTTGAGAGGGGCAGCTTGGGTTGGTCCCTGTGAAGGCTATTAATAACACCTTACTTTTTATATACACAAGTTTTTTATGTTGTTTTTTTTATTATATGAAGGAGTAAAGTATATGGCTAGTGGAGAGTATTTCTCATCTTGCATGTGTACTGTAGCTATAGCCAGCCTTTTCATAGCTGTTTGATAAATGCTTTCATCTTCAACCAAAGTCTCTGTTTATTTTGGACTAAAACTTCAGGTTGTTCTTTTGATGCCCCCTGTCAAGGAATTCTTGGTAGCAGCCATTTTAGACGCCACAGGATTCTCAAGCGGGGGACAAATTTAATGCTGGAAGTAATTGTCAGTAATCTAATGGTTACAGTGTCAGTGTGGAACTTCTTTGAGAGGCATTCATTAGAGAATGCCTGTTGCATCAATACAAATTAAAGGAAACCTGTCAAGTAATTTATCCCCAACAACAGTGCCTGTGCCTGCTTCCCACGATGCAGGACTCCAGTCCTGGAGGGCCAGTGTGTGCTTGCTGGTCTTTGTTCTGTCCAGTTATTCCGATTTAATTTTCTAAATGCCTGTATGCAGTGTCCCAGCGTGCACTCTCAGTCCCATATCACACCAAGGGTATGTAGCCTACAGCTGTAGCTCATGGTTTTTTATTAAAAATCGCTTCAATCAAATGACTGGCTAATTAAATTATTGAGATTAAAGCTAGCGACTAAGTCCTGACACAAATAGGCCCTTGTGCACCCCTGGCTTAGACCGCGGTGAACACAGGTGTGATGCTGGGCGGACAGTCTGAACGCTCCTCCTCTGTCTTAAAGGAAAATGAAGGACGATTAGGGACACTTCCCCAAACCGCCTTGAGTTTGGAGCGTGGAGAACCGATCACCAAAATACTCATCAACACGACAACTTTATCCTTGTGTTCACAGAATAAGAGGAACACGTCACTCACTTTGTGAATTAGTTCAGGAGCACTTTACATTTCAACCCAGTGTTCCTCTGAGTGCCATAAACTGAGTGCAATTCTAGAAAATAGCTGATTTTTTATCATGAGTCGGGATAGATGAGGTGCATTAAGAGTGGCCCAAGACTGGGACTAAAAATATTAGATACAGAGAAAATGCATGAATAATATTTTATATTGAACACCTTCCACCTCAAAAGAACCATGGACAACTGTTTGGTCTGTCCATCAAAACATTTTCACCCTGGGATTAATTTCAAAATGATTATTGCATTTTAATGTAATTCATAAAATAATCTCTAGTTGACCTTTAAAGAGAAACCCTTGTGAATGCTGACACCTGTGCGGACTTTTTCCAAGTGCAGTAATTATGGAGATTGATGTGAAAGATTGCTGCTTCTGTCTTGGAACCGTCCGTGGAGTGTTCGTTAACACTGCTCGCTAGTCCAGCTTGGTGTAAACTCAAGACCGTTGAGGCTGCGTTATTGTAGCGAATCTTCTCAAATATCATATCCTTAAATCATACACTCTCCCTGTTCTCTCCGCCCGTCCCAGTCTTCTTCCGAAAAGCTTTTAGAGTCATGACTGCGTGATTACTCTTTCCCGTGCGTAATGGGTGGTGATTCACGCTGGATCGTTCTGTCGCAAACATTTGCATCACTGTTATAGCCCTCAGTGTATATTGCGTAGCAGTGTCAACAGGACGCATTGCTGAGCGAGATCTGGCATTTAGCACACTGCGAACCACTGAATAAAAAAATAAAAAAGCAACAAAACAAAAAAAGTTTCCATCTCATTTACTCCACACTGATGAAAAATTAGCTGAGCGCGCTAATGTTATTCTGGCTGTGCGCTGCCAACGGAAACTACAGGACGCTAATGAGAAAACCCAGCCAGCCGAATCCGCTGCAACTTCCCAGTCTTCCCATGAAGAACCGAGTTCAGTAAATCATCGCGGCTACTTTTTATGCGTGCGGCATCTCCTGGTCCATAACGTAGACCTTCATCGGGTCGTTTGTGTGCTTGATCCTGTCTGATCTTTTTCATTTCTCTGCGTTTCGCAGAATCAGAACCGACGAACGGTAGCGCCACCTAAGAATGAAATTCCTAAAGACAACCGAGGTATGTCTTGTAGCGGATTTTTATTTTTTAAGGAAACTGCTCACAGTGTATTGCCTGTATGAAAATACATGTAACAAGTTCATGAATAATTTTCTTTAATGTGAATTTAAAAATGCTTGACTGCAGTTCTGATCAAATGATGAATTTGATTAGAAGCGTACTGTGCTGTTTGGCGTTAGCGTTGGCCTACAGCTGCTCAGATCGGGACTATTTTAGTGCAGTTCTGATGTTGCTAGGACGCCAAGTGACTGGAAAAGTTCATCAGGGATGTTATTTAATATGACAACAACTCCTCGTGGTTGCACAGGTCCAGAAAACATACTTTTATGTAGCCTTTCTTTTCTATCTGATTCCAACACTGACACCGGAAATACTTGCCTCGAATATACAATGGATGCTCTATATATGTGTGTGTATAAATGTTAATTGGTATGTAATTTGATGGACATAAATTGAAGTTATAGTTATCCATTCATTGTAATGTGCAGTTATACATATATTTCTGGGTATTTTCAGGCCATTTCAGTTTTTGCTTGTACCCTCAGTAAATATGAATTTTAATGACTATATTTTGTCTCTGAGGAAACGATGCGATGCTGTGGGTTGTGGGTGTACTTAACAGACAGTAAACAAAACAAACCTTGATATTTTCCGTGCTTTTGAGCAGTATTGGCTGATGTGATGTGTAATTCAAATAAAAAGATCTTACACCTATAAAATGTTTAAACCGTGGCTTTGGCGGGTAACGGCTCTCTCTGCTTTTTTGTTCCCGCAGTGGGGATGACCCGCGCCCGGCAAAACCAGCCCCAGGAACCAGCACCCCCACCCCCAGCGATGCCCCTCACACAGCAGCAGACCCTGCAGCAGCAGCAGAACGGTACCGTCAAACCCCCCACCCCCAGCTGTGTTTAAATCTGATGGTCATTAAGCTGAATGAGCAATTAAGAGTAATGGGATGGGATATGCCATTGGCTTCACTTCACAGAAATGACTTGAATAAACATTAAAATGCATTCACATTGACATTAAACTTGCGTAACAAGTAAAGAGTTAAGTCAGTTTGACAGGGGGGACTCATGTTTCCAAGAGTTTCTTTCCAAAATAATTTGGAACTTTTTCCCGATAAATATTGTTGAAAGAAAAGGTGTTTTTGAACAGCACTCCTAGCTGCCCCCAGTGTGGGGCGTCGAGATCCGAATTCCTCCCAGATGGTGGCGAGAGCAGACATCTCTCTGAGCGCGCTCAGTCTCTTCACAGTCTGGGACGTTTATGTTTCTGTGTTCCTCCTCTTTTCCAGCCCGCAGGAAATCCAACTGCGTGAAGGAGGTGGAGAAGCTGCAGGAGAAGAGGGAGAGGAGGCGTCTACAGCAGCAGGAGCTGAGGGAGAAGAGAGCGCAGGTGAGTGGGTCATGTCTCGCTGCACCTCCCCATACCTCCCCACATCTCCTCGTACCTCCCTGCACCTCTCCGCATCTCCTCATTCTGCCCTGCACCTCCCTGTACCTATCTGCGCCTCCCCACCTCATCCTGAACTGATTAGATGGACTGAAAATGGAACTGGCCCTCTATGCCCCTATGGGCCCACGGTCCAAGCTGGCCGGAGAGGACCCCCCCCCCCCCCCCCTTGTCACCATTTAGTCAAATTCCTTCCAAGCCCATCCAGGGAGTTTCTCCTTGCTCCTGTCACCACTTGCTCTGTGGGGCTTTAGGCTGGCTTATACTGTGCTGTGTACTGTGACAGATTCCTACATAGATAGTGCCATTTAGGCTACATTCCCAGGTTGAACACTGTCGTTGTACCCGCGAGCAAGGTACTTAACCCTGTAGAAATGGATGCAATGTAAATGCTATATAAAGAGTTGTGTCGCTCTGGGTAAGAGCGTATGCTAAATGCCTGTAATTTAGTTTTTAATTTAAATTTAATTTAAATAAAATTTTATTGGTTACAGCCAATCAGGAGAGGATGTCTGGTCACTGGCACTAGCCACTCATGTGTTTTTATCTTTATTTTTCAAAGGACGTGGACGCCACAAACCCCAACTCTGAAATTATGTACATGATCCGAGACTTCAGAGCAAGCCTCGACTACCGGCCTCTGACAACAGCTGATCTGGTGAGTGTAATTAACAGTAATTAACTGGTGATTAAAATGGAGCCTGCCAGACTGTCATTGGCACCAGGTACTTGTGGTCATATAATTGGGTAGAATCGTTGCTTTTTCAGCATTACTGTCCTTGTTACTGTCTGTATTTTGTGCAGGTGTTGATTTGCTTAATATAGATTACTGAATGGGTTGCCTTGCAATTAAATCACATTTCCTAACATAAATGAGGCAGGTATGTTTTCATGTTATTTTGCTTTTAATTAAATTTGCAGATCGAAGAGCACAGAATATGCGTTTGTGTCAGGAAACGTCCGCTGAATAAGAAAGGTAAGAGCACCTGAAGCACACAAGGGCCAGTTCTACAGCTCCTGCCATTAAACTGTACTGCGCAACC
Organism: Anguilla rostrata; assembly: GCF_018555375.3. Lineage (NCBI taxonomy): Eukaryota > Metazoa > Chordata > Actinopteri > Anguilliformes > Anguillidae > Anguilla > Anguilla rostrata. Next base: position 32,307,320 of record NC_057946.1, on the reverse strand, counting down.
GGCCGCCATTTTACACACCCTTTCATACTTCCCAGTCTCGCGTCTGCATCACGAGTTCTGATGCACTACCTGGGAGCTCCACTACCTGGAGCCATAACCGTATTATTGGAGCATGCTAATCGTATGGCTCAATGGAATATACCAGGTGTAGATATGCTGTGCAAAATCCGTTGCACGGTGGGTGTGGGGGTCAGGATTTGTGATTTGGACAGACCCAGGGTACAGGGCTCTAGCCCCTTAGCTGCAGGAGGCTGAGTACCAGCTGGAGGCCCACGTTCAGCTGCAGCCCGGGTTCGATAGGCTGAATCCAGGGTATGAGCTGGTGGGAAGCTGGGCAGACTGGAGTTATGGGGATTAAATAGACCTGCAGAGACTTCATTAATGCTTCAGAGTCAGCATGAGTGAAGTCCTGCAGCCGCTCGTACTGATGGATCGTGCCGTCCAATCACACGAAAATACGTCCAGAAAATACCCTCATGAATAACACCCCCCCCCCCCATACGCTTTTCAGAGCTGACCGTGAAGGACCTTGATGTCATCACCATTCCCAGCAAAGATGTGGTCATGGTCCACGAGCCGAAACAGAAGGTGGACCTCACCAGGTACCTGGAGAACCAGACCTTCCGATTCGACTACGCCTTCGACGACTCCACCACGAATGAAATGGTTTACAGGTGAATAACGGTTCATTTAGCACATTTATTTTACATTTCCGGTTCTGCTAACTCCACAGATGTATTCTAATGTAATTAATAAATAAAATGAAGTTGAGTGCAATTAAAGATGGGAGCGTTTATGGGAAAGATTTGTCGTGACTGCTTTTACCGGACCGTAACTGGAGCAGTTTAGAGTGGTAGTCTGTGGGCTCAGTCCATAGTTTGATATGAACGAAAGGGTATTGGGGCACACCCCAGAGGGTACTGTGACATTACCTCTCCGTGCTCACACCACTGGAGCTGAAAAACGGAACCGGTCTGAACCGGTCTGAACCGGTCTGTCCCTGCAGCTTTACCGCCAGGCCGCTGGTGGAGACCATATTTGAGAGGGGAATGGCCACCTGCTTCGCCTACGGACAGACAGGAAGTGGCAAAACGCACGTGAGTGTCATGGCTGCCGGGTCTGTCGACGTCCGAGACGTCTTTTCTGCAGCGTAAACGCTCGCTGTGTCAATCAAAGATGGTTTAGACTGATGCACAAGCAGATTATTATTGTGAGAAGGAAAAGAGGTAGCTCCATTTTGAAGTGTGTAGCATTTAGAAGCATATTTATAAGCCCAATTTACTGACTGTTGGCATGTAACATGTTACAGAAATTGTCAATAAAGTTATTTTAACTGAAACACTTTCCTTTGTTTCAGACAATGGGAGGAGATTTTTCAGGGAAGAACCAGGACTGTTCAAAAGGAATCTACGCATTAGCTGGTACAGTGACTGGAGATTTATTTTGCTGACTATTCTGTTTAAGAATGAATGTGTCCATTTAGTCTAGCAGGCACTCTTATCCAGTGTGACATACACGTGAAATTGTTTTTCATATAGACAGTTTATTAGAGCTTTATATTTACTGCAAGCCGCAGCAATGGCAGTGCCCCACCTGACAATCAAACCTGCAACCTCTGAGTGACAAAGCATGTTTTTTGACTGCCTCATTATTGTGAGCCCTAAAAATGTTATATTTAAAAAATGAATGAATTATTAAAAATCTGTTTCAGAAAGTAACAAGCAGGGGGTGGATACTAGAGATGCTATAAAAGCAAGAAATTAAAAAATGAAGAACCACTACCTTTGCAGTGGAGAGGAGGATTATTGTTTATGAATTTAAAACTGAAGCGAAATGGTTAACTGTTACTCTTATTGACTAAGTGACCTTGATCATTTTATGAGAAATTATAGGCTGTAATTATTGGCTTTAAACAGCAATACATTTTTTTTGCAGTTCAAAGCTCACAGTTACCTCTGTTTTGGTTAATCAGTTAGAAGTACTGGAGTGACGTGCTCTGTAAAAATGCGAAATTTCCCAGCTTGACTAAAACTCTCTTTATTTAGCTCGGGACGTTTTCCTCATGTTAAAGAAACCAAACTACAAGAAGTTAGATCTACAGGTGTACGCAACCTTCTTCGAAATCTACAGTGGAAAGGCAAGTGCCCAAATTACTGAAATAAAATTTAACCCATTTAAATAAAAATATGTATGTAATAAATAATGTCATTTTCAGTCCCAAAATGCTGTGGTTCTTAAATGTGGCACTGAAAGATGAGATAGTTAGTGTTTTTTTTACTGTAGGAGAGAGTGGGATTTACTGAACTGTGATTGGGTGAGGGTGTATGAGAGAATATAATTTACTGCACTGTGATTGGGTGAGGGAGTTTGAGAGCAGAATGTAATGCACTGTGATTGATTTTGATGTGCAACTCCCTCCAGGCCTTGAGCCAGGTCCATTTCACTTCAAGAAATGATTTGAAATTCAGTTCACAAATTTGACATAAACCTTGTTCTGTGGGGATTTATTATACATTTTTTTGCAGCGAATGTTTTGAATGTCAGTCCCTTCTGTGAACTGAAATGGAACTGACCCCCCCCCCCCCCCCCTTCCGAACCCCTGGGTCCCGCCCGTTGTTGCAGGTGTTCGACCTGCTGAATCGGAAGGCCAAGCTGCGGGTTCTGGAGGACGGGAAGCAGCAGGTGCAGGTGGTGGGGCTGCAGGAGTGCGAGGTCAAATGCACCGAGGACGTCCTGAAGCTCATCGAGGTGGGCAACAGCTGCAGGTGAGAGCGAGAGAGAGAAATCTCCCTAAGTGTTTACTTACTCAACCTTATATACTTACTCAACCCGTTTGAGGGTTTTCTCCCCACCAGTTTTTTTAGCTTATGTACCTGCTATTTGGCGGTTCAGTGTCTTTGTTACAGTTCTCTATAAAAAAGCGCTATACAAATAAAATAAAATTGAATTGATTTGAATATACTGAACACCATTCCCCTGAGGCACCTTTTTGTCCCCCCTCCACTGACCGTCTCTTCCCCGCCGTCGAACAGGACGTCCGGCCAGACCTCGGCCAACGCCCACTCGTCCCGCAGCCACGCGGTGTTCCAGATCATTCTGCGGCGGAAGGGGAAGATGCACGGCAAGTTCTCGCTCATCGACCTGGCGGGGAACGAGCGCGGCGCGGACACGTCCAGCGCCGACCGGCAGACCCGCCTGGAGGGCGCCGAGATCAACAAGAGCCTGCTGGCGCTAAAGGTGGGGGGGGGGGGTGTAGGGGGCATTTCCCGCGCAACGCTTCAGAGCGATGAAGGCGATGATAACGGGAATGATGATGCCGGGGTTTGGCTCTGTTCCATCCCAGTTCCGCCAGTACGGGAAAATAACTGAAATCCCTTGATGAGTTTATTTATTTATTTATTTATTTATTTATTTATTTAATTTTTTTTAAACCTGCAGGAGTGCATCAGGGCCCTGGGCCGCAATAAACCTCACACTCCGTTCAGGGCGAGCAAGCTCACCCAGGTCTTACGCGACTCCTTCATCGGCGAGAACTCCAGGACCTGTATGGTGAGACATCTTTACTCCAACAATTCTCCGGGCGTACGCTTCATTCTTTCTCTGCATGCCCCATGAAAACATCCCTGGGGTGCAGTGGCAGTGCCCCCCCCCCACCAGGGAATCGAGTTTCGTATTGCTTTTATAAAATGGTTACAACATATCAAGTGATGACACAATATTATTTCTTTTTAAATATTATTTCTAAGTTGCTGTTTGAATAACCTGTTACTGTGTCGGATTTACAATCACTGTAGAGCGCATTCTCAGCCAATCAGCATGTAGGATGTAAAACAGCCTGTTTTACATTAAAGATGACATCACAGTGGGCTTTTTGGAATGGGGGGAATTCTGCTGAGGTTGAAGTTCTGAACCCCGTCTTTCCCTCCCGGACAGATTGCCACCATCTCGCCTGGAATGGCGTCCTGTGAGAACACACTAAACACGCTGAGATACGCCAACAGGTGGGTGTGGCCTCGACACACTGTGAGAGCACTGAGCTCTTACAGTACATCCTCTCAGGCGTGAGGGACGTGGTTTTTTTGGAGAACAATAATTGGAGTGCATTTAATCTTACCCCCTGCCCAATATTCCCCTCTCCCTCCACACCCCCTCTTTTCTTGTTGTTAGATCATTTTCAGATTACTTCCCAAGGTCTACTGAATTCATCCCCTTAATCTGCCTAATCTCAAACCAAAAAATAATAATTCTTGAAATGCAGGAAAATTCTGGTGTCCTCACAAGGTAAAAAAAGACAGATGTTGGCTGTATAATTAAGTAAAGTAAACTAGTTAAAAGTAAAGTGAAATAAGTACATGTATGTGTATTTACTCATTCTTGACACATTGTATGTAATAGGAAAAATGTGGCAGGCAGACTTGTGTGTGTTCTGGGGTAAACTGAACCTGTTTGCATGAGGGGGTTAGTTTGTTCAGCTTGAAGATAGACCCCCCCACCCTTTCCAGTCAGTCTCTATAGATTCCCTTCCCTCAATGTGGTTCTTCCTGAAAAACATATAACCCCCCCCCCCCAGTTTGTCCAAATGGTGCTTTCCTGTTGTTTAAGTGTCCTTTTGATTCTTCATCTTTTAACCGACACCCACAAATTAGGGACAGCAGGCTTGTGGGGCCTTCAGTACCTACACCTGTGTGTGTACATGCGTGTCCTCCTCTGCAGCCATAACTGAAAACCAGCCTCTTTCACAAGCTCAGGATTGTGTTTATGCATTTACTGTAATTATGTTACTGATTTCGCTGCGCTGTTTCTTGTGAGCTTGTGTAGCAGGTGCTAAGCTTACCTCCAAAGCCCACCAAGAGCCTTTCACTAAAAATTACGCCACTTACTCGACCGTTGTGATCTGAAATACACGTCCGACTGGAACTGGAAATGAACGAGCCCTTTTTCCAGGAGGAGTGGATTTGAAAGTGAGCCCGAGGGAAGGTCCCCTGGCTGGTTGGGCTCAGCACACGATGAATCGATGCCCCTGAAAGCTGTGGATCTGTAGATGTTCGGGCCGAACGTGGTCTCACAGAACCGTGTGCACTGTCTTTGAAGGCAGTGGGTTTTGGGAGGGGGGGGAGGATCAGTCGCTCTGCCTCACAGCCCCGTCCTAACTGCTGCCTCTCCCTCTCTGTCCCTTCACTCTCCGCCCCGCCGGCTCCAGGGTGAAGGAGTTTGGGATAAGTCCGTCGGACATTCCCTTCTCCCAGAGCGGCGGCGGCGGCCGCTCCGAGCTGTCGCCCACCTACGAGTACGAGGACTTTTCCACCTCGCCCAGCAGGTCTACCGCTTTTCCGCTTCACGCCCCGAAAAGGCGCCTCTCGTCCTGTTTCCGTCCCTCCGCCCCGCCCCCCCAGCATCACCCCGCCCTCCTCATTTATCCAGGGTCATGCGTCTTGGTTTTCGTTCCTTAAGTTTCCATTTATTTATTTTATTTTTATTTCTTTTTTATACCAGGGGAACTCTGCTTGGGAAAGCTGTCATTTCATGTCTTTTCCCCACATTTAAAACAGCAGCGGTGCTTAGCTCTGAGGTTTTCCCGTTTTAGAGGTGGATGGGGGAATGCGTGAGATTATGACTTCCAGTGGATTTCCCTTTTGGTTGCACATGTTCCATGTTTCTGTGCTGCGTTGGTGACGTGCTGCATGCAGTGTTTTCCCTTCCTTCGTTCCTGCATTAGTGTTTCTCATTGTTTTTGCTCGCTTTGTTTCTCCCTGGATGTAAAAGGACACCATGAATGACACCATATGCGTATTTACAGAGTGAAAACAGGGCCTCTGTGTTCTATGCATATATGCTTAGATAGGAGAAACAAATTAAATGTATTTTTTCTATTGTAAATAAACTTGATATGAGAATATAGTGTTCTATTCAGTTTAGTGCTGTAATGTTTAAATATCAGTGAATTTATAATGGCTTCACATGGAAACTGGCAACTCAGTTTGGATAACAGATTAGCCCTTGTGTTGCGAATACCCTTGATATTAACCAGAAACCAAAAACAGCTGGGGCCAGCTCCATTTCAATTCAATTCAGGAAATGACATGAATTCATTTGAAGAAATGAGTGTTGTTACTTTTCATTTTGTGAGTTGAATTTAAATTAAATTCCTGTCCTGATTTGAAATGTAACTGACCCCCCTGTGGAAGGTGGGGGGGTGCGGGGTGTCGTCATGGCAGTCCTGGCTGTGGTTCAGCGGTAGTGCGGACTGATGTGACGAACGGACGCGCTGTTAACACGCGTCCCCTCTGCGCTCAGGGTGAAGGAGCTCACGGTGGACCCCAACGCGGTCCTGGACGGGCGCCCCAACATCCACGCCATCAACCAGCTGGACGTGCTGGAGGCGCAGTGGGGGATGGGCAGCTCCCCGCAGCGGGACGACCTGAAGCTGCTCTGTGAACAGAACGTAAGCCGCCCTGCACCCCCCCCCCCAAACCCCAGACCCCTCATTTCCCCTCCGTAGAGCTGGTCTTGCTCCCAGGTCTTTATGCATTGGATTGGTCCGCTCTGCATTTTGACCTGGGGCAGACCCATGTTGAAAACACTGTAGATGCACACAGGCGTGTCAGCGGAGAGATGGGTGGCGTGGGCACAGTTTTGTTAGTGATGTGTAGTTGGTAACAGTGTGTGTGTAGCATGCATGCGTGTGTGTGTGTGCAGGTGTGTAGCTGATAGCCTGTGTGTGTGTGTGTGTGTGTGTGCAAGCGTGTGGTTTATAACGTGTGTGTGTGTGTGTGTGTCTCTGCACAGGAAGAGGAAGTCTCTCCGCAGCTCTTCACCTTCCACGAGGCCGTGTCCCAGCTGGTGGAGATGGAGGAGCAGGTGCTGGAGGACCACAGGGCCGTCTTCCAGGTGAGCCCTGCAGAGAGTTAACCCCATCCCTAACTCTAACCCCTACCCCAGACCCCAGCTTTAACCCCATCCCTAACTCTAACCCCTACCCCAGACCCCAGCTTTAACCTCCCTAAATCTACCCCTACCCCAGACCCATCCTAACCTAACCCTACCCAGACCCATTACCCCTAACTCTAACCCCTACCCCAGACCCCAGCTTTAACCCACCCTAACTCTAACCCCTACCCCAGACCCCAGCTTTAACCCCATCCCTAACTCTAACCCCTACCCCAGACCCCAGCTTTAACCCCATCCCTAACTCTAACCCCTACCCCAGACCCCAGCTTTAACCCCATCCCTAACTCTAACCCCTACCCCAGACCCCAGCTTTAACCCCACCCTAACTCTAACCCCTACCCCAGACCCCAGCTTTACCCCATCCTAACTCTAACCCCTACCCAGACCCAGTCTGTTAACCCGCACATCCTAACTCTAACCCAGAAGCTCCGAGGCGGGGGACTCTGACCGTTGGGTCTCCGCAGAGTCATACGGTGGCTGGAGGACGAGAAGGTGCTGCTGGAGATGACGGAGGAGGTGGATTATGACGTGGAGTCCTACGCCACGCAGCTGGAACAGATACTGGAGCAAAAGATCGAGATCCTCACAGAGCTGAGAGGTAACAGAGCTGGAATTACTCCCGTCTTCGCCAAAGAACGAGCCCGTCCAAGTAAATGTCACCGAGTGTCCCTCCGCCGCCCCCCGCCCCCTCCCAGATTGGGTAATTGTGGCTGTGATTCGTTCATTTAAAACTTTTTGTTTTTCTGTAGTTTGGACAAGTTCGGCAGTAACTGAAAAGTATAATGCTTCTGTTTCGAAGGGCAAATGTTGATTGAATACAGGCCTGTGGCCTTTAGATTTAAATTAAAATTAAACTGTCAGTCTGGTGACTTTTTGCCTAATGGCCAAAATAATATCCAACATGAAATGAAAAGCAAACGTACAAAGCTGCAGACTGATTTAATACGCAGCTGTGTGCAAAATAGAAATTAGATGCAACTGAACATGACAAATTTTGTTTGTTTTGCAATATATCTGCACACTCGTTCACCTTCTATTTCATGTATTAGAACTTCACAAGACCCAGCTGTCCCATTTATTATTCTCTCAGTATTTTTTAATTGTAGAGTAAAGCCAGTTAATTAATAAACTACACAATAATAAAGTGCACAAAGCATAAAATTAGCTTATGATAGCATCTTTTATGATTAAATGCCTCCGCGGTTTTAAAATTGACCTGGTTGAATCATATATCGTTAAAAAGCTTGTTTCCTGGAGCATACTGCGAGAATGACCATATATAAATGGACTGCATTTATATAGTGCTTTTATCCAAAGCGCTTTACAGTTGATGCCATTCACCCATTCACACACACACTCCCACAGCAAAGGTGAAAGGCTGCCATGCAAGGTACCAATCAGCTCGTTGGGAGTAATTAGGGGTTAGGTGTCTTGCTCAGGGACACTTCAACACGCCCAGGGCGGGGGATCAAACTGGCAACACCCCGACTGCCGCTCTGAGCTATGTTGCCCCAGTAATGTGTGGCTACTTCCTTTGCTGTCACTGGCTTTACTTTCCAATAAAACAAATTCTAAGAATATAATAAATGCTGGTTTAATTATTAACTGGCTTTAGTTTCCAACAAAAACATTCTAAGAAAATAAATGCTGGTTTATTAATTAACTGGCTTAATTTTCCAATAAAGTATTCTTAAAATAATAAATACTGATTTATTAATTAACTGTCTTTATGTTCCAATTAAAAGAATTATTAAAATAATTAATGCTGGTTTATTAAATAATTGGCTTTACCTTCCAATAAAAAATCTAAGAAAATAATAAGTGCAGATTTATAACTGGCTTTACGTTCTAATAAAAATTTCTAAGAAAAAAATAAATGCTGGTTTATTAATTAACTGGCTTTATGTTCCAATTAAAACAATTCTTAAAATAATTAATGCTGGTTTATTAAATAATTGGCTTTACCTTCCAATAAAACAATTCGAAGAAAATAATAAATGCTGGTTTATTAACTGGCTTTACATTCCAATAAAACATTCTAAGAAAATAATAAATGCTTTTTTATTAACAGACTGGCTTTACTGTCCAATAAAAAAATTATTAAAATAATAAATGCTGTTTTATTAATTAACTGGCTTTACTTTACAATAAAAAATTTGAAGAGAATAATAAAAGCTGATTTATTAATTAACTGGCTTAACTTTCTAATAAAAAATTATTTAATTAAATCAGCATTTATTATTTTATTGGCTTTACATTCCAATAAAAAATTATAAGAAATTAATAAATGCTTATTTATTAATTAACTGGCTTTACGTTTCGATTAAAAATTCTAAGAATATAATAAATTCTGGTTTATTAATTAATTGGCTTTACTTTTCAATAAAAATTCTAAGAATATAATAAATGCTGGTTTATTAATTAACTGGCTTTACTTTTCAATAAAAATTCTAAGAAAATAATAAATGCTGATTTATTTACTGGCTTTACTTTCCAGTAACAAAATAAGAAAACAATAAATGCTGGTTTATTAATTACCTGGCTTCATTTTCCAATAAAAAATACTTAAGATAATAAATGCTGATTTATTAATTAACTGGCTTAAGTACCAATATGGAAATCTAAGAAAATAATAAATGCTAGTTTTTGAAAAAATTATAATTTTTTATTGGAACATAATACCGGTTAATTAATAAATCAGCATTTATTATTACATTACATTACATTCATTTGGCAGACGCTTTTATCCAAAGCGACGTACAAGAAGTGCATTTTCATGATCGTAGACAACTGCTGAACACGGGTTCAGTAAGGTACAATTACTTATTTTGTACAGCTATTATTATTATATATTATATTATATATATATATATTATATATTATTATAAGAATATTTGTATTGGAAAGTAGAGCCAATTAATTAATAAATCATTTATTATTTTTAAAAGTTTTTTATTGGAAAGTACAGCCAGTTTATTAATAAACCAGCATTTATTATTTTCTTAGAATTTTTTTTATTTTAACGTAAAGCCAGTTAATTAATAAACTAACATTTATTATTTTCTTAGAATTTTTTATTGGAATATAAAGCCAGTTAGTAAATCAGCATTCATTATTTTAAGATGTTTTGTATTGGATAGTAAAGTTAGTTAATTAATAAATCAGTATTTATTATTTAAAGAATTTTTTGGAAAGTGGAAAATGGCCAATTAATTGATAAACCGGCTTTTATTTTATTTTATTTTATTTATTTTTGTTTTTTATTGGAACGTAAGCCAGTTAATAAGCTGGCATTCATTATCTTCTCATTTTTTTATTGGAGTTAATTAAAGCCAGTTCATTAATAGACCAGCATTTATTAAATTCTTAGAATTTTTTATTGAAACATAAAGCAGCCAATCAATGAATAAATCAGCATTTATTATTTTAAGGTTTTTAGTGGATAGTAAAGTTAGTTCATTCTTAAAATAAAACATGCTAATTTATTTTTTATTGGATAGTAGCCAATGAATGAACCAGCTTTTATTTATTTTCTTAGATTTTTATTTTATTTTAACGTAAAGCCAGTTAATTAATAAACCAAAATTTATTATTTTCTTAGATTTTTTTTTATTGGAAATTAAAACCAGTTCATTAGTAAACCAGCATTTACTATTCTTAGAATGTTTTATAGAAAATTAAAACCAGTTAATTAACCAGCATGTATTATTCTTAGAATGTTTTATTGAAAATTAAAGCCAGCTTATTTATAAACCAGCATTTATTATTTTCTTAGAATTTTTTTTATTGGAACGTAAAGCCAGTTCATTAATGAACTCACACACGCAGCACATTGCTCTTTTGGGTGAACCGCGTTTCACTTTTTCCAGCATCGCCTCCTCCTTCATCCTCCATTTTTCCTTTCTTCTCCTAACAGACAAAGTGAAGTCGTTTCGCTCGGCGCTCCAGGAGGAGGAGCAGGCCAGCCAGCAGATCAACCCCAAACGGCCGCGGGCCCTTTGAGCCGGCCAGTCCGCCGGTTAGCCGGGCCAAACGGGCGCGGCCAGTCCGGCCGGTAACCGGGCCCTGGACCCTTTAATACCGGCCGCCCAAAACCCCGGCCGCACCACGAACTCTCTTCAGAGACTCCGTCCCCGCCCACAAGTTATTTTTGTGTTGTACACGAGATTACCCCGCCATGGTGTTAAAAAGTGTTTTTCCACGTGTTCCCCACTCCTTTGTACGCATTCGGTTAAGACCTGGATATCACGTCTGGTCACCTGTGTTGAACGTGTTACGGTTTTATCACGAGACGATGGTCGGGCTGGTTTGAAAAAAATAAAAAAAAGTATGCATGCGCAAACCAGCCGATTGTAATTAACCATCCTGAATCAGGGTTTGGAATCAGTTCCATTTCCTGTGAATTCAGTTAATTTAAATTCAGTTTGTGAATTGAAAATAAAGTTGTATGAGGATTGTTCAGTTGTACTGAATTTCAGTGAATTTCCTGAATTGGAGTTGAATGCAGCCCTGATCTCCGTAGATATGACTGTGTCACCCGTACATGCTGTAAATAGCAGTTTCTTTAGAGCCCAGCAGTCCTTTATACACAGCCAACAGACTGAATAAAGCAGGAGTATTCGCCAGTGTGTTCTTTTCTCCTCATTTTTACAGCATTTATAGCCTGTTTCTCAACTCATTTTAAGTTTTTAAAGAAAAAGTATTAAATGTAATGTAAAATACCACACATTTTGGGGATAGCTTGTTACTTACTTGGCATGTGTGTCCCACGGATTTCATGTGATGCAGTGAATATATTGCGTTTGGAGACCGTCCCTGGATTCTATTCAAGGAACTGCAGAAAAACTTGGTGCACTATGCAACGTTTGAGACAGGATTGGTCTGCCTCCCTGTGTTAATTTAAAATGTAGGTGTAAGGCAGCAGAAGCTCGACCATCATTACATTCAGTTCAAATTCTAGAGACGCATCCTACAGGTCACAAGCCAAAGGTTTAGGCTTGTTTAGCTTACCTTCAAGACTTTTAAAAGCACTCTCAAAAACCTTGAACACTGTACACCGTCCCTTGACAGCATTCAAAACAGTGGCTTTACCACAGAAGTCCATTTTACCCAGAAGCACTAACAATAATCACTGTTAGGCATCAGTAAAATGTCAACCAAGATAGGTTTATCAATAGACATGATTTGAGCACGACGTGATTACCAGTGATCTGAAATATTAGTACAAAAAGATATTTGTTCCATTTTAATTCTTGAGTGAAGGCTAAGTGGTTAGCCGACCACAACTTCTTTTCCACCATTAGCTTTAATGCATGTACAAACATTGTATGTGGGGACGTGGCACAGACTCGTGAATGGCAGGTTCTAAAGTCAGAAATTCCCATTAATGAAGACAGCACCTAGAGCAGCGCTACTCAACTCCAGGTCCTGGGGGCTGCGGTGTCTGCTCCAACCATGCCCTACACCACCTGATTTCACTAAATATTCCTTGGTTCAGGAAGTAAGATCTTTGGTTGAGGGTTGACCAGCCCTGGCCTAGAGAAACCTCCCAAGGTTGAAGGAACGGAGTTTGACATTGACACACTCCTAAAGCTGTTAAGTGAAGGGCAACTTGGCTGGCTTGATTTATGTTTGCTTTGCAGATGACCTTAACTTGGATGGTTTGCACAACATGTCTCATACCCATTTACACAGCCAGATATTTACCGACGCAGTCCAGGTAAAGTACCTTACTCAAAAAGGTACACGCGTCTGACCTTCCACCAGCTGGCTGAAAAACCAAGATTCTGACCGGCGTCACACTGCCACGGCTTTCCAAAAACAATCGGGGAATTTCCCCCACCGGCTCCTGAACACCAGCCCCAAACAGATTTACAGCGTGAGGCCATTTTAAAATAACTGCTTCTTTCAAAAAACTCAGCACACAACTTTAGACAGCTTTGATATATATATATATATTATGAGTACCTCTACACACATGCTTTCTCAATTAGATTTACATACAAGCAAAAGGCATTACCAGTTATTTATGGAAAGAGTACTGTGACCATTGAATCAAAAAGTTTTGTTGGGTTACTCAAAATACTGACCTCAAAAAAAAAAAAACATTAAAAATGGAAAATATCTGTTGCCAGGGACCTTCAAAGCTGTGTTCTTCAGCACTGCCTGCTGTGGCCTCAGGTGAAGCCCCCCCCCCCTTCCTTTAGCCCTGAAGGGAGGCAGGGATCCCAATCACTGAACTGGGACGCAATTATCAGATGAAATCACACAACAGCTGTCATTACAGGGGTGAGCCAAGCCAGTGAGTTGCTCGGTGAGATGAGCCTCTAACAGTATTAGGGTTGTAGGTTTCCTCCTTTCCATGTGGTTCCCAATCCTTCAGACATCTAGATCTGCCTACAGTAAAATGGCAGGAGTCCACAGCACACACTGATGAGCGTGACTGGGCAACGGCATGGTTACGTGACTGCCGGGTCGTTATGCGAGAGCCAGAACCTTGAGAACCAGCTCGTTTACTCAACCCCGCACTGAGGAAAAAGCCAATAAGGTCCACGACCTGCAAGCAAACGCAAAAAGACAGCTCAGCTGTCCATTAGGGGAAAACACGTAGGTCCTCGGGAAATCTCCAAGGAAACGTGACTGACACGACGCAATCGATAATGTTCACTCAAGGCCGCAGATTGATTGGCCGTCAGAATCACTTCGTCACTGACGCAGCTTCCGTCATTCCTGCCGCTCCCACAGAGTTTCCCATTTAGGAGAAGTGGATCCCAGCGGAGTTAAAAGCATGGAGAAGCCTGAGGAAGAAAACAAAGTATGATTTAATTCAGGATTCATGCAAATATATATATATATATATATAACATTACATAACATGATAACGAGAACAGGCCATTCAGCCCAACAATGCTTGCCATTTTCTTAAAGGATGTCAGAAGTGTACAACATGGAAAACAAATGGATATTCTAGATTTTTTATTTTATATTTTAGTGAGTCTCCAAGCTGAAGATGACTCGGCAGTTCTGTACTTACACCATGAAGTCATCGATGTCCATGGACCGAGCTCGCTTCTCACCAAACTCAGTTTCCCGAAGAACGCCCTCTATTTTTTGTGCAATGCTGAAGTCCTGTGGTATTTCCTGTTAGAGGACGTGGAAGCATTGGAAAGGTGAAATTACAATTAAAACCACATTTGAACAACATCAAATTTGTCCTTACACATTGTGAAATTGCACTCATAAGAGCAGGGTTTTAACAAGATTTTAAGTTGTTTACTTACAATGCTGTGCACAGAACAGTGAATCCTGTAATTCTTTTCCAAGAGCTGCTCAACTGCTGTGGATCTGAAATAATGGAAACAGACAAGTCGCTTACTACCTTATTTATTAACTACCCACTTGGACAGCAAACTTGTTCATATTTCCTTGACTCCACTTACTTGAATCCTGCATTGAGAGTCTTATTCTTTCTTATAAATGCTATTCTCACAAGGCCATCCCACTCCTGAAAAGCAAATGGATAAAACAGTCACTCTCCAGGAATCCTCATTTCACAATTCCTACTCTGTGAAACCAATAATTGTGGGAACAACAGACAAGTTATGTAACGAGCCTTCAGGAGGGTGACCTCATCCATGTGGGTCACCGCTTTGTGATGTAATAATGGTTGACATGGTTACGGCAGAAGGCTGGAGACATACCGACATGCGGCAAACCAGGTTCTGCAAATCAGGCCCAAAACATTACATTTATTCAATAAAAAAATAAATAATGGGGGTTATCCATTAGCTTGTTCCAGCTAACTGGCTAGCCTTTCAGCAATGATGTGCCCCATGGCCTGGAAAAGAATCCTGACCATGTCAGCGCCAATTGTTGCTGGGGTCCCGTGGATGTCCCACAGAAGCGAGAGTCAGAGAGAGATGCAAACTCTCCACTCTGGCTGCATTGTGGGGACTGTAGTTTGCAAAGCACCATCTCCTTCCTTGTCAAATTGATGACCCGTAATCTCTCACGGGGGCACTCATACGCAGACTCAAACGTGAGCAATCGTACTGTCCGTCATCCAAAAGGGGAACGTACCTGGAAATTGACTGGTGGAGGAGGATTCTTGGGTTCTATTCTGACCACGCTGGATTCCACTTTAGGTGGGGGGCGAAAGTTGTTCTTTCCCACCTGTAAGTGCAAAGAAAATGTGAGCAAATGAATAAATGGCACCTGGAAGAACAATGCATTAATTAACCAAGGGAGGCAAAGGATCCCCCCCTGGCCCTTACTGCAAACGCTAGTCTGTATATGTGCAATCTGGCAGAACAGCAACACACTTTCAAATTTAGACTGAACCCAAACGCATGTGCCTTCACCCAGTCTCAGGAACAACTGAACCCAGCTTCAGAAACATTCGTCACTGGTGATCACAGATTTATTGAGTCTTATTTCTGTCTTCAATCAAATCACATTCTGCCCTGGATCTCGAGCCACTTCTGAGCCCACTGTCCATACCCCCAAGCCCCTCCCCCCTTCCCCCGGGACCACCACATTCATACAACCGGTCCTGAATCGATTCAGTGGACCGAAAACGGACCCAACCATATCTTGTCTCTATGACCCCACACCCTGAGACGGCCCAGAGCAGGACAGGCTTCCCCCACTGAGTCCGATTCCTCTCAAGGAATCTTCCTATATGCCACTAGCCAAGTTCTCCTTTCCACTGTCGCCTCTGGCTTGTTCGTGCAGCGGTTTAAACCCAGGATATCCTGTGCAGCGAACCCCAACATATTCTCTGCAAGATGCGCTACACAAGTACATGTTGCTCTGACTGATTTGAGTTGAGCTGAGCTGACAGACCTTCATCAGGTGGTCCACGCGGGCCAGCAGCTGGGTGTTTATGGACAGCCGGCAGTACAGCTTGTCTCCCGGCTTCGCCACCAGCCGCATGGCAAACTCGCGCTGGAACATCAGCACCGCACATCTTCGGGGAAAAAAAAATAAGGTGAGACTGCAAAGTGAGAATGGGCAGCAGTGCAGTATAATGGGTAAGGAGCTGCTCTTGTAACCTAATGGTCACAGGGTCGATTCTCCGGTAGGACACTGCCGTTGTAACCCTTGAGCAAGGTACTTAACCTGCACGGCTTCAGTATATACCCAGCTGTATAAATGGATGAAGTGCAAAAATGTAAATGCTACGTAAAAAGTTGTGTAAGTCGCTCTGGATAAGAGTGTCTGCTAAATGCCTGTAATGTAATGTAATGCAAAGTAAGTTCCTCCACTCACTATGAGGAGACACGCAACTACAAAAAAACACAAAGAAACAACTCAAGTACACTGTAGAATGAACCCTCATTTACACTGAAACTGGGTCTTATCAGTCGTTTTTGTAAGATGGGGAGTTTATCATGGTTCAGGTTCTGTACACACAGGTATAACTCCCTTTGCTTGTCCTCACTTCTGCAGTGCAAATTTTAATTCCAGGGCAATGGTGTCCACTTCTTTATGGAAACACATCTACTCTTGCGACAAGTGCTTAAAATCCTTTTTCAAACGGACAGGAGTAAAATTAAAGCAGGCATAAATAAAAATGAAAAGTAGGCAACTATTAAGAAAATTAGACTCTTAGGATCATTCGAGACTTCCATAGCCATAGCAAATGATCAATTTCTAATAAAAATTGAAAGTCTAATAGCAATATTTCCTAGCTATAAACAGCCCTGTGGATATGAGCACTGGAAATAATTTACGATCCATCATAGATGGAGTCCTTAGTGATCCACCTTAGAGAACCATATAGTAGACACCACCACTAGTCTGGGATTAGGACTGGGACTGGCATGAAAGGATATCCAAAACATGATGTGAAATTATTACGCAGACCGTAAATTCCATTTCGACTGGCACACAGTCTCTGAATCAAGGACTACAGATCAGCAGCTCAAAAGAAAATGCCCTAATTTTATTTGTTTTTACCCTGCTAATTTCAGCAGTGAACACACACTGGGTCTCTAGGCAAAGCCATCTCTTACCTGAAGAAGGGCCTGTGTAGAAGCAGCTTGAACACAAAGGGCGAGGAGATCTGTCAAGCAGAAACAGAGCACAGTCAGCCCCTCTGATAAACACTCCGGCTGCCATGCAAAAGAATAAACGCTGCAACGTTTCCATGGAGACCGCGAGACCAATCTCGTCCCGTACCTGATACGGCAGGTTGGCCACGCAGACGTCAAAGAAGGGAAGCTCCGCCTTCAGCACGTCCCCCACCAGGATCTGCAGCTTCGTCTGCATCGGCCTGCGGAAGGAGGGCCGCCAGAGTCAACCTGGGGATGTGTCTCCGCTGACACGTCCGTGCGTCCGTGTGTGTGTGTGTGTGTGTGTGTGTGGCGAAAGAACCACCCGAGTCAACCTGGTGATGCGTCTCCGCTGACCCGTCCGTGTGTGTGTGCATGTGCATGCACGTGTGTGTGTGTGAGACCCGGCTTTAAGCATCTGCCAGTTCATTAACATGTTTGTTTATTTCTACCGTTCTGTCCTGAGCAGGACAGTCTCTCGCCCCACCCCCCCCACCCTCCATTTTCCCCTCATAAATCCAACGTCTCAGTATCAGGTTTTTCATGTCTCGTATTTTGGAGGATGAAGAATGTGCTTATGGAAAAACATACCGCCTTGTAAATCTCCCATGTGATCTACTGTATATTCCTGTATTATTTTGTTGACTACAGTAGGAAATGGTACTATGTTATAAACTGGCTGCACAAGGCTTACGTGCACTGTACTCTCTTCTGGAGTTCAGCTACCAGCCTGGTGTCCAGCTCGCAAGCAACAACCTTTGAAGAGTGAAGGGACAAAAACCGTAATGTCAGCAGTTCACACAGTCACCATTTAAATACCAGCCTTCCAAAACCCAAAAACTGCTAAAATCTTTAACGGTCTAAAACTGGTCTAAAATTCCTTAAGGTACAATCAATAACAGCTACTAATATTTCACTTGTTGGTAGCAGTTTTGCACAGTTTAACCTCCTGACTGATTTTACTGTGTAATCACCTTCTTGGCCTTCTCCAGAAGTTTGACTGTCATGTTACCAGTTCCTGGCCCGACCTCCAGCACCACGTCTGTTGGCCTAAGAGCTGCCTGCAAAGATCATTGCAATTATCAATATTTTAAGTGAGAAAAGTTCGAATGGAGAATCACCCTGTACCCTCATTTTACTGTGGTCATAAAGTATATGCTAAGTACTACAGTGCTGTATGTACCTATACGTATCAAATGTCATCGCCATCAACGTCATCGAAATCAAGAGATCAATATTTGCTTACCTTCTCAATAATGCCATTGACAACCAGTGGGTTTTTCAAAATGTGCTGCCCAATTCCAGTGTTGAACATTATACCTTGTGAAAAATAAAGAGAGGAAAAAGAAAAGAAAAAAAACCAATTGGAGTGACAGACCTTATATCAAGGCTTGTTAGGTAATTTCACATGTATTGCCATTGCTAGCCACAATTGAAACACGTCAACAACGGCGCACAGTAAATAACCAATATTACCTTTAGTACACAAAACAATATTTCGTTGGGATGGGTTCACTCTCCACTAAAGCTATCAGAACTGTGAGTTAATTAATACTAGAAACAAGCCACAACTGAGCAATGATACTTGCACGCAACTTGAGTATCTTTATTAGCTACAGTAACTAGCAAACTAACAATTACATTGCTGTATTGAGTGGCATATGCATCTAACAAACAAAAGGTGTCAAAATTACATTTTCGAATAATAGTTCCCAAGCTAAGTAGGGAGTTGGACAAAATTACGGAAACACTACATGGATAGCGTTATAGCAGCTATATAACAGGTCTGACAATCAACACTCTGATGCGCAGTTTAACATGAGGTAATTCGTCCAAAAAGGCTGAATTGCCAGCGCCAGAACTACAGTAGCATCGGCACATCTGTAACGCTATGGAGCGCTGTTTAAAGCACATTTCAACCTATTTCATTCCTTTAAAAACTGGAGGCTTCTCGTCTGAATGGGCCAATATTCCACTACACAGTTATTGAATTGTATGACAGCATTCCAAGAGGGGGTGAAGCTGTTTTGAAGGCGAATGGGTGACTCTGCCCCTTGAGTTACTTTATATTCATACATTGTAGTTGTTGTAGCATATGTTGTAGTTGTTTCCATCATTTTGTACAGTAGGCTAGCCTACTGAACTTAGTTCAAATCCGTATATAGCTTCGTAGAATGTAGCCAATGACTAACTCGACTGGAGCTGCAGGTGATGTACAGTAGGACTGTACATGAATTAACGGACAATTCGGTAAAACAGAACTAACGGAAAATTCGCTAAATAACAAACTATACACGGTTAGCTAACTAGCGAGCAGGCTGCACACCTAAATCAAACGACCATCCAGTCATTTAAAAACAAACCTTGACTTTTAACTTCCTGGTGTTGTCTGCTTTTCTTTTCGGTTTTGACTTTCGGCATTGTGAAATCTTTAGGTATTTTTTAAATGCGTTTGTTTAGTTGATTTTCAAAGTATCTAGCTAGCTTGATAATCAGATTGTAGAGAACCCTACGGCGTTTCTAACATGTGCTTCTAAAGCGGTGAATTTGAGGTTTTAACTTCCGGTTTGGTAAACAAGCAACAATTTCAAAATAAAAGCGCAATGCGACTATATAGTTCAACGATTTAACAGTGCAAAAACAAAGAAAATGGTTCAAGTAATGTGAACATTGTTGTAAAGAAAACGTATATTGAAATAAAAATGAGCTATTACTGGGGAAAATAATAATAATTAAAATTAATTGTTGCTTTTTTATTTTTGTCTAATTTAAATGGACTATTCAGAAATATATCAACCTCACTTATTTTCTATTGTAAGGAAAAAAGGACGTCTCTCGAACGTGATGAAAATGTATCTTTAATGGTTTTAGTAGACTTTTTTTAAAACGTATTCCTTTTAAAAAGTCAAAAGGAACAAAAAATACATTCAGACATAGACATTCCCTAGATTACCAAAAAAATCTAAACACTCAGAAAAAGGAAACCTAATACAAAACAGCCTACCTATATTTTAACTAATAATCACGAGACAAAATTATTTTAAGAATATTTACAATAAATAATTTACAATGCTATGTACCTTAAAAAGAATAAACAATAATATGTGCGCTCGGGATGGTGTGAAGAGCGGGTGCCCCTCCTAGGGGGGTGGACTATATGATGAGTTCTTTCCAGTGGTCCACCCCCCATTTCTCTCTCGCCAGGTCCTTGTTTTTGCGAAAGTCCACCAGAACGCCGTCCTGGAGGAGGTTTTGAATCCTCCTCCGGAGAGTGACCAGGTCCACAGTTGTTTTCTGGTAGACCTTGATGTTTCTTGTCTCCCACAGGACCCACTGACGGTGGAGCTCCATTGTCTTGAGTCCCTCCCGGGGACCGTAGAGGACTCTCTCAGACGTCAGGGAGGACATCGGCAGCAACCTGTTTTGGGAGACAGAACGTGATGAAAAAGTACAAAGTTTATTTCCAATACCGGCAGTGACAAAGCGCACGAATGACACCTTGGATTCAGCAGAGTCAGACTGAACCACGAAATTAGGCCATAGTGTATTGGCTGTCCTGTTGTGATTGAATTAGCACGTCTGTTGACTTGAATGGTTCCCAATCTCTCACTCCCGGTCGCTATTCTACCATTGTACCAACTGTATTGTGATAATGATAAGATCAAGGGAATGTGTGGCCAGCAGACATATTGGCATCAGAGACAGATTTCTTACACTATGTTAAGCAGCGCCAAAATGTTTCTATGTACAAACGGTGCCCTACAGCAAGCAGCAAGCGTTAAAAACTTGCACTCAAATATAGGTTAAATGGCATATTAAGAGCCTGTAAGAGAAATGTATCCAATCAAACCATTCGAACATCACTGAGCAAATTTGGAAACAAGACAGGACATATGAAGTTTTAGCATTTTATATTTTGTATTTTGCCATTTTCCCACTGAACACACATTTTTCATCATAAATATATTCAAATAGTACTTCAGCGTTGTTGTTAAATAAACCTGATTTCATGTTCATCTGAAACAAAAAAATGACATTTACAAAATTGTATCACTTTTTGGACAAGGCTATTGTCTTATTGTCTAATATATTTTGTTATTTGTTTCACTGAAACACATCTTTCATCATAAACACCTTCAAACACTTTTCTGTTCACTGTTATCAACCAGGTTGTTAGATAATGTGATTTATTGTATAGTCAAATCAAAAATTACATTTACATAATTTTTTCATTTTCTTATCTTTTTGGACAAGACAATATTCTTTAATAATTTCAAGTTGTTCCACTGAACACACATTTTTCATCACAAATATGATCAAATTTGTTTCTAATCACCTACATCACTGTATTTGTTACATAAATGTGATTTCCTGTTCATCTGAATCAAAAAAATGATCTTAAGGTAAGGTCTAATTTTTCAATCCAATTTTTCATAAATGAGGCCCCAGAAAAATTACAATAGGGTGCTTGGCACCCTAAAACAGTCCACCACAATGGTGATAAGGCTTGCAACCTTAGATGGTAGAAGTTATATACCACTATACTTTCTGAATTTTAAGACGTGCTTAAATAATGCATTGTTAGTTGGAGAGTAGAGAGGTTACATATGCTGTTCCTTTTCCCCATAAAAAAACGCGCACTTACCGTTGCCGGATGAATGCGCGCGTCTGACGTGTCTAGCAGCCAATCAAAGACTTTGCTTTGAGCAAGTAGAGAAACGCTGCTCGGCAGATAGCGTGCACGAGGAGGAGTTCGGAGACATGAAACAGGGTAGTCCCACATTGGTGCCAATGAGGGCTGACTCCAATTTCTCTGACGTCAGAGGCATGTACATGAGAGGGAATGTTAAAAGCCTTCTGCGGGTCCCGTCTTCCCTCGCCGCTGTCCTCCGCGAGGCGAGCTGGACCTCCCGTCCCGGATCCTTCTTGGCTTTAGGTGTCGTGTCTTCTGCGCTAAGAGCGCTATTCCTTGAAAAACCATGGCCTCCTTCAGAGCACTGATGATGAAGTTATGCAGAAACCCGCAAGAGCAACAGCACGTGCGTAGACTTAACTTGTCATCAACAAGGTAAAAAAATGCTATTATTATTATTATTATTATTAGTAGTAGTAGTAGTAGTCGTATTGATGTTGCTGTATTTGACCTAATCTTTGATATTTATAGCGTAATTGTTAGTTTGCAAATACGCTTTACATGTTTTATGTATCACTGCATGGTACAGATCTCGCAAGTTACCTGCCTACAGAATTGCCTGCCTAATTTCTTGCCGATATTTTCTGATTTGCTTCCACAATTCAGTATCACCTGAGATTTAATGAATGTCCACAATTTGCACCTTTTAAAAATTAGTAACGTTGCCAAGCTAGGTATTGTTGCTTACAGTTACCGTTTTAATTTCGTTTGCATTCGAAAACAACGCGGGGAGTTGAATCGGTGTCTGAAGAGATATGCAATTTTATTTAATTGTGTGAAATTGGGATTTTAATACGGATTAGGTGCGGTTCCTAAATTATATTATCAGCAAACTCTCGTGTCCTCCTAGAGGTGACAGCCGTTCGTTACAGCGCGCCTCCAGGCTGACGAAATCCCGCATAATCCTTGCGTGAATTTACCTTCCATCTGCGCTCTGATACTGTCTTCTAACCTCTTAGATGGATTTTTTTCCATGTACCTTTTTTTCTCCAAACATCTACATTCATGATTTTCTGCAGAATGTGTTTGCTATCTTCGATGCATTCACAGGAAAATTTCCAGTATTCAACTCTAACAGTCTAATGGGAACCATGTAAGAGTTCATTTAAGATAGGGTGTCACTAGTTTTTAAAGGTCAGCCCTTTCTAAATTTCGGTCCACCTACGTCCTCTCTTGGAAACCTGAGGACAAGCAAGAAACCCTGGTAGTCAAGTCAGATTCCACTTTGTCAAAGAGGGGGTTATATCATAAACACATTCAACTATATTTACTGTTTGCTGTTACATAAGCAAGCACCATTTCTCCTTATTGAACATGAACAGTACTGTAACTGACTCAAGGGCTGTCTTCCCCATTGGCTGCATGGTTGCTAATGTGACTGCATGTTTTGTTTTGCTTGGTTAATTAATCCACTTACTGCTCTCATAGTTGGAATTAGAGGTATGTTTTGATGGGACTCCCATGTTTTTAACTGATACTTAGAAAGCCTTATTATGCTGATCTATCAAAGTGGGGAGGCCTGTATGCTTTTTGGCCCCGATTTTGGTTGAAACTTCTAAATAGCAACAGTAAAATGTTTTCACCATTGATGCAGGTGTAGTCCACAGCAGTAGCTCATCACTTAATAAAAAGTGTCTGATCAGATGAATGATTGGGCTAAATGTAATAAGAGCGGGAGTTGCTATGACATCCCCAGACAGACGGGCCCTCGTTGCTCACTCCTGCACAGTGCATTGTGGGTAATATGTCAGATTGGATTTTTTTGGAACATGACCTTAGCCTCTCGTGCTCCTCTGCCCTGTCCTCCCGACCCCTCAGACAGGAAGCGGTGGTGATCTCCGGCAGGAAGCTGGCGCGGCAAGTCCGGCAGGAGGCCCAGGCGGAGGTGGAGGAGTGGGTTTCGGCGGGGAACCGGCGCCCGCACCTCAGCGTGGTCCTGGTGGGGGACGACCCGGCCAGCCACTCCTACGTCCTCAACAAAGCCCGCGCCGCCGCCGCCGTGGGTGCGCCTCGCGCCTCACCCACACACCCCCAGCACATGACCGCCCGCACACCCCCAGCACATGACCGCCCGCACGTCCAGGCCCCAGGCATGCGCTCACATTCAGACCTTAATCCTCCCATTCGCTGCATTTCACCATCAAACCGCCATGAATCAATTCAGAGTCTGTACGTTAAGCACAGGAAACCCTCCAGCCTATGAGTGAATCTGCACATCCATCCTCTTAGTGTTACTGTCAATGCACCTCCTGCTCTCAGTGTTACTGTCAATGCACCTCCTGCTCTCAGTGTTACTGTCAATGCACCTCCTGCTCTCAGTGTTACTGTCAATGCACCTCCTGCTCTCAGTGTTACTGTCAATGCACCTCCTGCTCTCAGTGTTACTGTCAATGCACCTCCTGCTCTCAGTGTTACTGTCAATGCACCTCCTGCTCTCAGTGTTACTGTCAATGCACCTCCTGCTCTCAGTGTTACTGTCAATGCACCTCCTGCTCTCAGTGTTACTGTCAATGCACCTCCTGCCTCAGTGTTACTGTCAATGCACCTCCTGCTCTCAGTGTTACTGTCAATGCACCTCCTGCCCTCAGTGTTACTGTCAATGCACCTCCTGCTCTCAGTGTTACTGTCAATGCACCTCCTGCTCTGTGTTACTGTCAATCCACCTCCTGCTCTCAGTGTTACTGTCAATGCACCTCCTGCTCTCAGTGTTACTGTCAATGCACCTCCTGCTCTCAGTGTTACTGTCAATGCACCTCCTGCTCTCAGTGTTACTGTCAATCCACCTCCTGCTTACGAGCGCAGCGGTAATGGCAGGACATGTTGCCATAGTGATGCCTCACCGACCCCGCCCCTTCCTCCTCCCCCTCCAGGCATCAGCAGTGAGACCATCCTGAAGCCGCCCAGCACCTCCGAGCTGGAGCTCATGGATCTGATCCAAAGACTCAACGCTGACGACAGAGTAGACGGGCTGCTGGTCCAGCTGCCTCTGCCAGGTAGGGAGGAGGTGGGGTTCACCTGGGCGCCAGGTAAGGGCGGGACTGGGGGGGGGGTGGGCGGGTGCCATATACTGCCATGAGAAATACACACATACATATACCGTATATGGCGTTTAAAAAATGAATTGTGTATGTTGAAAATGTCATGAATTGAGCTGTAAATTGTGCAGATCACATAGACGAGCGGCGCGTGTGCAACGCCGTGATCCCAGAGAAGGACGTGGACGGCTTCCACGTGGTCAACGTGGGGCGCATGTGCCTGGACCAGTCCGCCATGCTGCCCGCCACTCCCTGGGGGGTCTGGGAGATCATCAAACGCACAGGTGACCCCCCCCGTCACCTCCTTCCCTCATACTCCAGTCATGGAGGGGGCACAGTATCTGCAGGTTTAACTCCAATCCTGGAGGGGGCACTGTGTATGCAGGTTTAACTCCAGTCCTGGAGGGGGCACTGTGTATGCAGGTTTAACTTAGGGGTGCTATGTCTGCAGGTACTTGCAGTTGCCTTTCAATCAGCAGTCATTTTAGGCTTTTACCTGACACTCTCACCCACCACACTTAGCTGAAATTTTTAGCATTCGATCCATGTGGTTATTGACCCAGCTGGTTATTTTAGTGAAGCAGTGCTAGCGGAATAGAACAGCAGTTCTCCACCTGGGACTGACACTGGCAGGTCAGCACTGGAGACTGAAGAGGTCTTTTTTTGTGTTCTTCACCCCCCCCCCCCCCCAGGTATTCCCACGCTGGGCAGGAACGTGGTGGTCGCGGGCCGGTCCAAGAACGTGGGCATGCCGATTGCCATGCTGCTGCACACCGACGGGCAACACGAGAGGCCAGGGGGTAAGGGAGGAGTGTTTGGGGCTCAGTGCCAGTCCAATCAGTCAAGTCGCTGAGCGGAAACTCTGACAGACGAACTCGGAGACACTCGGAACGTTATGGGAACAGTTCTCAGCTCTTGACTGTAATTTCAAAGTGGCGATGTAGGTAACCATGGCAACCCGAAAGGCCTGTTTTTTGGAGGGTCGGGCATTAACCCCTTTCTCTGCCGGCTGGCCCTGCAGGTGATGCCACCGTCACCATCTCCCACCGCTACACCCCCAGGGACCAGCTCAGACGGCACACCAAGATGGCCGACATCGTCATTGCCGCTGCGGGTAGGGCACCTCTCTCTCTCTCTCTCCTGACATCGTTTCCGTGACCCTTTATGCGATCGGTCGTGTGGTGTGCTTTCCATCGCCTGTGCTTTGCCTGGGATCCTCTTCAGCTGATTTCTACACAATATTTTGCACAGCATAGACAGCACTTCTGCCTGTATACCGCCTTTTGAATTATGTATAATATCTGTGCGCTGAATGTTGTGGCTTAGTATTGCGGGATATGAAACCAATCAAATCTTCCCATGACCTATTATACAAGAGTATTACTTCTACTGTTATGATACTACTGGTATTACTAATACTGCTACTACCACTACTGTTAATACTGCTACCATTACTAGTACTACTGCTACTGCTGCTATTTTCTCTTTTCTTTTTCCTCCCATATCTCCATTCTGGCATTCCATAATCTCTCTGTCTGTCTCTTTCTCTCCCGCCCCCACCAGGGATCCCCAACCTGATTACTGCTGACATGATCAAGGAAGGGGCGGCGGTCATCGACGTGGGGATCAACAGGGTGCCGGACCCTGTGACCGGCAGGGACAGGCTGGTGGGCGATGTGGACTTTGAAGGTGAGGAGGAGGAGGGAGGAGGAAGGAGAAAAGGTTCTGGTGACGGAACAGACAAAAGCAGATCCTTACAGACTCTGTAGGTGCACAACTTTCAGAACCCTTACAGATAACTCTTTCTTGCAGATTGCACAATTTTGAAAGAAACAGCCATTTTCAACCAAAAATTCTAATTTCTCAAGTCACTTAATGAAACATTTTGGTTGATGATCCGCTGAAATGTTTCCCCCCCCCCCCCCCCCCAGGAGTGCGTCAGAAGGCCGGCTTCATCACGCCGGTGCCAGGGGGGGTGGGCCCCATGACCGTGGCCATGCTGATGAAGAACACCGTCAAGGCGGCGCGGAGCCAGCTTCCGTCCGCTGAAGAGCGAGTGCGCGCGGCGGCGTTCTCCTAACCGCCCCCCTACCCCCCCCTTCCCTCCCGCCCGCCACTCATTCCGCGACCTTTTCACCGATTGGTCCCTTCCTACTCGAGGCCCCCGCCTCCACAACATGCAATAACGCACTGCCAATCAACATGGCCCGAGGACTTGAATTCGATATAACTTACTTAGATATTGTCCCGACTTAATCATCCGTACAAGACCAAACTTACTGTCTGTCATCTGTAAAATATTTAAGTACAGTTAGCGCTGAAAGAGGAGGAACTCAATGTTGTCAAGGAGTAAGATGTACGATTACAGCCTTACAAAACAGAATTTCACCAAACAGTCTTTCTGGCGCCTTCCATAAATTAGTCAAAAAGTAGTTTGGTTCGTTGCATCTTTCCTGCACCAATTTTGTACTATGAGGTAGAACTATAATAATAAGAGTGTATTTTATTTTAAACATGTTTTTGATCTCCTGTTATGCTGTAAAAACCTGTCTGGATCACCAGCTGTTTGAGTCACTTCACATGCAGGCGCACACACACACAGGCAGGCATGCACATAAACATGCGCGCACACACACACACACACACACACAAACAGTGCGCCGACACACATTCTGACAAACACACACAAATAGTGCGCAGGCACACACACATACACACATACACACACTCAGTGTGCAGACACACACACACATACACACATACAAACGCAGTGCAAGTTCTTTCTCTTAATATTTATTTATATGCTGTACATAAAATACGAGGAGAGAATAAAATAGCAGTCCAAACTGGTTTTGGATCCACAGTACGTACAGTGAAACTGTACAGAAAGCACACTCTGGTACTGGAGCGTTGTACTAACAGCCAGGAAAAGACAGACGACGTTATGAAGAGGACAGACAGGAGAGCAACAGATCGAAACTTTTTTTTTTCTTCCTTACATCTTTCAAATAAATACAGGAAATCCAAATCCGAGCAGCAAACCGACTTGTCGTTTTTGGTTTTCGTCAGTTCGTAACCATGGCAGCGGGTGAAGGTGCATTTTTTGTCCCCCCCCCGCTCTAAAATTCCTCTTTATGTATAACCGCTGCGGTGTAGCTTCAAACATTCCCCTGTAAATGAAAGAAATGCACAAAAAAAGGTCCCTCGTTGGGTTTGTTCTCCTCCGTGGATGTTGATGTTGATGTGGAATGTAACAGGTGGAAACGTGAGGCCGGGGGGGGGGGGGGAAACGCTGTTGCATCCACACACGGAAAAGAAGAACGTCGGAATTCCGTCCGTCGGGAATACTGCTGTTTCGCTCGGGGCCGAATGAGTCATGCGGTCCGATGGGAAACCTGGCTACGATGCGGCTAATTTCATCCCAAATGTACAGTCACAATGCAGGGTCGCGGCGTGCTCTTCATAATGGAGTACTTCCCTTTATTTAACCATTCTGCCGTCTCGCCCGACGCCGAAAACGCAAGTCCCAGAAAGCACACAATATTTCACCCCTAGTAGAAACGTTTGAAAAATATCTTGTTTTTTTTTTCCTTTTTACATTTCTAAAAAATGGTATTGTGTGCCAGTAATTACAAAGGGACGGTAGGTAACGTGGGGGGTCTGTGCTGGGTGTTCCCATATGAGGAGTGACGTGTAAAATATTACTCTTGTTTGTGTGTTCTGTGGTGTGTGTGTGTGTGTGTGTGTATGTAAGTGTACATGTGTGTGTGTGTGTGTGAGTGTGCATGTGTGTGTGTGTTTGTGTATGTGAGTGCATGTGTGTGTGTGTGTGTGTGCATGTGAGTGTGTGTTTGAGTGTGTGTGTGTGTGTGTGTTTGAGTGTGTGTGCATGTGTGTGTGTTTGCGTGTGTGTGCGTGTGTGTGCGTTTGTGTGTGTGTGCGTGTGTGTGTGTGTTTGCGTGTGTGTGTGTGTGTGTGCGTGAGCTCCAAACTTGCTCATTTCTATCCCTCTGTCAGGAACAGCACTCCTTCCCCTCAGCAGAAAGGGGCTCGTTTGGAGGCGTTTCTGCCACAGAACCCATTCCAGAAGCATCTAGAATCTATAAAAGCTCCCAGAATACATCAGAGCACAGCTCTGTGTCTGAGCTCAAGATCAAAATGTTAAAATGGAGCGGGCACTCACAGGAAGAGGGTAAAAGTGAAGTGTTTCCCATCTGCTTAAGAGTAGCAGAACCTGTTCCCTTTGCTACCTAGTCCTGTGTGTGTGTGGGTATGTGAGTGTGTATGTGGGTATGTATGTGTGTTTATGTGTGTATATGTGGGTACGTGTGTGTGTGTGTGTATGTGGGTATGTATGT
Organism: Anguilla rostrata; assembly: GCF_018555375.3. Classification (NCBI taxonomy): domain Eukaryota; kingdom Metazoa; phylum Chordata; class Actinopteri; order Anguilliformes; family Anguillidae; genus Anguilla; species Anguilla rostrata. The sequence continues at coordinate 32,278,231 of NC_057946.1, read as the reverse complement.
GTGTTTATGTGTGTATATGTGGGTATGTGTGTGTGTATGTGGCTATGTGTGTGCGTGTGTTTGTGTGTGTGTGTGTGTGTGTGTGTGTTTGTGGCTATGTACGTGTTTGTGTGTGTGTTCCAGTCAGTGGTGCAGGTGGGAGAGAGCTGTGTGCCTGACAGACTGATTGTCAATGCTGTGATTTCTATACCCCTCAGTGGTTCTGCTACAGAGTGAAGCTTAATAATAATACTGCACTTATGCACTGATGGGTAAATACATGATCATTGGTCCATAAAATGGCTATTTTACACAGGCCTGGAACAGAAAAACGCTACATTGTTTAAATATATTAAACCTGAATGATCCACCACCTTATAAATCTACATAAATAATTATCAACTGTAGATTCCTACTCCATGACATGTACATAATCTTTACATTATCTACACTATGCACTTTTTAAATTTTTAAATCTTTTGCAAAGCCTTTGCGTGTTTAAGCGAAGTTATATTCATTTTCCTATGAACACATTCAATTCCTCGTTTTCAGCTTATTTTCAGTGGGAGTCTGGGTCCAACACTTCCAAATGTTTATCAGCGTGGGATATTAGTACCACAGGTATGAAAAAATAAAACCGAACAAACATTAATACCATTCCAGTGTTAACACTTTACAGAAACAAAATACTGTACAAGTCTAATTTCTAATGTTACCTATGATTTTCTAAAAGAACATTACATCCTCTAAAATAAACCTGAAAAAAAGGCATTCAGGGAATGCCACATTTAAAAAATGATATTCAGTTACATCCTGGGTGCTCCCGATCATCTATAAAAATCAATAGATGTCTGCCTTGCTAAGGTCATCTGTGCTCTAGAACTTTCTTCAGATGCCTATGAATCTATGCGTTCAGAGTTCAAAGTTCAAACTCCTGTACAACAGCACAAAGGAAGTGTTGGACACAGGCTCATCCACTTAATATGCACGCCCACCAACTGCCACATTTTTTGGCACGTTACCATGACATTTTTCAAATCCTGATAGTGAAGAAATGTACACGCGTGTGCACGGACGCACACATACCCTGCAATAAATAACAGCTATCATGCACTACAAGATAACGATGTGTAGCAACATGAGATGGTAACGAGATCCTCCACTATAAACTTAGTGCAAAAACAATGAGGTTATACAGTTCAGCTACTACAGCTTTTCTGAAAATGATTTTGGCGATTGGTCAAGGTTGTGTCGTTTTTTTCCCCAAGTCTACACTACATAATTAATTATACTGCATTTGCTTGGTGCTACCACAAGGGGGTGCTAAGGTTGGAGGGTGGAGTTCGGCATGGATTTTTACATTAAAATTGTTGTTTTTACAATGGTCATCCAGAGGCCAGACACCAACCCCAAACCCCTCCCCCAAAATATTTAAATCCCTCCCCCCCGGATCTTCACAGCCACTCCTGTCTTCCTCCCTTCTTCCTCTTTCTTTCTTTAGCTCCATCCAGCATGCAAGAAAGAGGGAGCAGAGAATACCACCAATGACGTGAAAAAAAGGTGGATTTCCTCTCTCAGGAGAGGAGTGCAGACAGTCTACGCCAGGAGAGAAGAGGCTGAGGGGTTCTCCAGCCTTGTGCCAAACTGGCAGGCGGCTCGAGGAGTCGGTGAAGGACAGGAGCTGCGTGATCCACCACCAGATTCACATTTGTGATCCAACATAAGATTCAGATACGTCATCCACCATTAGATTCACATTTGTGATCCAACATAAGATTCAGATACGTCATCCACCATTAGATTCACATTTGTGATCCACCATAAGACTCAGATACGTCATCCACCATTAGATTCACATTTGTGATCCACCGTAAGATTCACATTTGTGAACCACCATAAGATTCAAATTCATCACCCACCATAAGATTCACCTTCGTCATCCACCATAAGATTCACATTCATAATCCTCTATAAGATTCGGATTCATGATCCACCATAAGATTCAGATTCACCATCCACCATAAGATTCGGATTCGTGATCCACTGTAAGATTCGGATTCGAGATCCACCACAAGAGATTCAGAGGTAATGCATGCAAAACAGCCAGATAAAGGGATTGTTGCCATGTTAGAGAATTGTGCACGTTTCAGAATTGTGTCACATTTTTACATCTGTACATTTGAAAGCGATTTAAACGAGTTGACCCCAGATTAAGTCCCAGATCAATGAATGTCATTTCAGCCTTAATCTTTGGGGAAAAAAAACCAGAATGTTTAAAAAATTGAAAGTAAAATTAAATGAAATAAAATCCGGAACAGAAGATAAGGCCCCTGGTGACCGGCAGGCCATGCTGGAAAAATCTGTGTTCCATTTGTGAACGTACGTGAGGCTCGTTATTGCCGTATGCTACTGTACAGCAAGGCCCGGGGGGGAGGGGCTGGGGGCTGGGGGGGTCGGGGGGGAGGGGCAGGGGGACGATGGGGAGGGCGGTTGAAGGGGGGGAGGGGCAGGGGGGCGGGCCTCGCTGCGAGGTGCAGCTCAGAGCAGCAGAAATAACCGGCGAGAAACAAAACGATGGTGAAGAAACAGTCTGCCACGCCCTGCCCCGCCCAGTCCAGCTCGGGCCCCGCCCCGGCCCCGCCCTTCTGCACAGCCCAGGGGCAAAGGAGGCACATATTTACAGGTACAGTCCTCTCACCTGCAGGAGAAACAGTAAAAACAGCCGCAGCGCCCCCCTGCCGCCTCCCCTGCAGCGACACAACCACCGCGGCATTGTTAAGGCTTGGATCAGTTCACTTTTCCTTAAGAGCTTTTAAAATGTTTTAAAAATGTATTTGGGGGGGCGGAGGTTCGGGTGGGGGGGCGGGGGGGGGGCTGTGAGAGGTGTGAGAGGTTGTACTCCAGCGACTCTCAGTGGGTAAAAGCCATGAATGAAACCATGTTTTTAAATCAGGTGTTTTTTTTAAAAGATGAGGTTTGTAGCACCGTATGTTTGTTCTCATGGGCGCTCTTCTATCCTCTTCCTCCTCATCCTCTCCCTCCTCCTCCTCCTCCTCCTCTCCCTACCTTTCGTCTCTGGCTTTGAGGGGGCGGAGCCAACACCTCCCACACTGCCCGCCCCTCCTACCTCCTCCTCCTCCTCCTCCTCCTCTTCGGCCCCGTTGCCGTGGACACGCGGGGTGGGGGGCGGGGCCTACTTGGGGCTGAGGGCCCCGGGCTCCAGCTTGGCGCCGGCGCCCCCGCGGCCCCAGCAGCTGGCGGCGATGCTCATGCTGCGCTGGCAGCGCTCGGCCCGGTCCCGCTCGCTCTCCGACTGGCTCTGCGTGCGCTCGGGGCGGGCGTGGGCGTGGCCGGGGGCGGGGCCGAGGGCGGGGCCGCCCGTGGGCGAGGTGGGCCCCGGCTGCGAGGAGATGGTGCGCAGCAGGTGGTTCCTCTTGCGCAGGAAGTCGGCGTTGGTGCCCAGGCCGAAGCTGCCCTTGCGCAGGACCATGCGGCTGCTGCTGCTGGTCTTGGCCGGACCCGAGCGGTGGCTGTACTCCAGCTGGGACAGGTGGGACGCGTACCCGTCTGTGATAAACTGAGAGAGGGGGAAGGGGGGAGGGGAAGAGAGAGGGGAGGAGAGGGGAGAGGGAGAGAGAGAGGGGAGAGGGGGAGAGGGGGAAGGGGGAGGGGAGGAAGAGGGAGGGGAGAGAGAGAGATGGGGAGAGAAGAGAGAGGGAGAAGTAGAGAGAGAAGAAAAGAAGAGAGGGAGAGAAAAGAAAGGGAAAGAGAAAAGGAAAAAGAGAAGGTAAAGACAGGGGAAAGACAGGGGGGCAGTGTGGATTTGAGCATTTGCCAGTTCTCTTATTGTCCAGATGCCACGCGGGCTGGGGAGGTGGTGGATGGGGGGGGGGGGGTTGGGGGGAAGTACCTGGCACTGGTGCTTCTTGGTGGGCCGGCCCACGATGTAGATTTGCGAGGGCGGCAGACCGATGGCGGTGTACACCGAAATGTCCTTAGTGGACCCGTACGCCGCGAAAATCTTCATGTGCGCCTGAAGGGAGGGGGAGGGGGAGGGGTTAGTTACTGCTCCGCCCACTTTCGGCCACGATACTCCTAAATAAAACCTGCATGTCCATCTTTCTGTCACTTAGCAGATCTGTTCTCATCCAGTTCCTGCAAAACTGTAAAAATTACAACTTCACCCAACACAGCCACTTACAGATCTGGCTGGCAGCCCAAATTTACAGGCTGCCTTTAATACTGGCTATAAGTTACTGTAAAGCACCCCTATAGCTCCCTAATGCTAGGCACACTAGCATACAGATCATCACATACAAGTATTTAGATTTTTTTTTTGCAAAACTGGGAAATTTTGCGTTCAAACATATTGAGCTAATTAGTCAGTAAAACCGGGAATAAAAGTGAGGAAGACTTGTGATGATGAAGCAGTGTTTAGAATCAGATGCAGTCAAGTCTGTGACTGTGTATGAATTGGCCTTTTAGGAAGTGAATGTTTGAGATTTTGATCTGCAGGAGCACCACTGGTTTGAGGGTCATTTTTAAACACAAAAACAAGGGCTTTACATTAAAGTACATTAAAGTCCTAAAGCAGTGGTGTCTAATCTTATCCCAAACGGACTGGTGTGGGTACAGGCTTTTGTTTTAGCCTAGTAGTATGACCAGACTCCACCCACCCCAGACCCTGCCCACCCCAGACTCCGCCCACCCCAGACGCCACCCACCCAGACCCCGCCCCTCCCCAAGGCCCGGCCCAGCCAGACCCCGCCCTCCCCGAGGCCCCGCCCACCCCCACCTCTTGGATGAGGGCCTTGAGGAAGTTGGCCTTGTGGCGCAGCGGGTCGTGCACCAGCCCGTCGCAGAAGGACACGATGCCGTGCGGGAAGTTGTGCTGAGAGAGCCAGGCCACCACACGCTGCTTCTGCATGTCCGGCCGGCCCGTCACATACACTATCAGATAGCCCAAATCCTGCCAGTGCCTGGGGGGGGGGGGGGGGGAGGAGACAGACGGAGAGAGAGAGAGACAGAGAGACAGAGAGGATAGTAAATAACCAAACCACCCAACACTCACTGTCAATGAACTATATAGATATAAATATTTTGTAAAAACATTCATTACAATAATATGTTCTATTATTTAAGAAAATGTTTATCTAATAGCTATTTACTTTTATAGTTATTACAATATCTATGCCTCCCGTCCATTTGTTCAAATTCATACACTACTTTTTAAAAATACTTGTATGCTGCCCTTTCAAAATATTACCTTCCTGTATTTCATACCAGTGAGCATATTGAAGTGGATGAGGAACGATCCTCACGTTCTCTGTGTAGTAATTTCACACCTCTCTTTCACTTCAGACGTTATTACTTCCAGAAGCTGAACCATTTCCTTGTTGGCAAATCCAGTCTACCAGGGCTCTCATGTAGCACCAGTGACCAATGAGAGGGGAGGGGCTGGCAGGGGGCGGGGTTACTGACCTGACCACATCCACGGCTCCGGCTCGGACCTTCGGGTCGCTCCCCATGATGGAGACGCTGGCGGCGAACGAGCCGTCGATGCTGAACACCACAAACTCCGTCCCCCACGGCAACACCGTCAGGTAACTGTCCGCAAAGGTGTGGTCTCCCCTGTGTGAGAAAATGAAAGAAAGAGAGAGAGAGGGGGATGTCAGCATGTATGTGACTCATGCATGCGGTCCGTGTAAATGTACTGTGCACACGTGACCCGTGCATGCGGTCCGTGTAAATGTACTGTGCACACGTGACCCGTGCATGCGGTCCGTGTAAATGTACTGTGCACACGTGACCCGTGCATGCGGTCCGTGGAAATGTACTGTGCACACGTGACCCGTGCATGCGGTCCGTGGAAATGTACTGTGCACACGTGACCCGTGCATGCGGTCCGTGGAAATGTACTGTGCACACGTGACCCGTGCATGCGGTCCGTGTAAATGTACTGTGCACACGTGACCCGTGCATGCGGTCCGTGGAAATGTACTGTGCACACGTGACCCGTGCATGCGGTCCGTGTAAATGTACTGTGCACACGTGACCCGTGCATGCGGTCCGTGTAAATGTACTGTGCACACGTGACCCGTGCATGCGGTCCGTGTAAATGTACTGTGCACACGTGACTCGTGCATGCGGTCCGTGTAAATGTACTGTGTACATGTGACTCAGGAATGCGGTCCATGTAAATGTACTGTGCACACGTGACTCATGCATGCGGTCCGTGTAAATGTACTGTGCACACGTGACTCGTGCATGCGGTCCGTGTAAATGTACTGTGCACACGTGACTCGTGCATGCGGTCCGTGTAAATGTACTGTGCACACGTGGCTCATGCATGCGGTCCGTGTAAATGTACTGTGCACACGTGGCTCATGCATGCGGTCCGTGTAAATGTACTGTGCACACGTGGCTCATGCATGCGGTCCGTGTAAATGTACTGTGCACACGTGACTCGTGCATGCGGTCCGTGTAAATGTACTGTGCACAGGTGACTCGTGTTAAGCCGCGTGCAGTCTGCAGAAGCCGCACCTGACCACCAGCTTGACCGGGTACACCCCGATGCCCAGCCGCTTGTCCTCTGGGATGGAGTAGGATATTCGGCCGCTGCTATTGGTCAGCTCCGTGTCGAAGTACACCCACTCGCCTGAGGGGGGCTGAGTCATGATGTGGACGTCCACCTTGGAGAGGAAACAGAAATGCGCAAAAATACAGCGCTCAGCACATATATTATGCTACATATATATATATATATTCGATTATTATCACTTAGCAGGCATTCTTAAGCGGAATTCAGTTGCAATTTCAATACTTGTCCGGTTTATAGTGCACGTAAGTACAGTGTTCCATAGAGTTTGCCAAGTGCAGTACTTTCTAATGTGACAAAGCTATGCTGTAAAATGTTTGTATGTATTCATAAGTACTTTTGTATTACACGTCATAGCTGAAGTCACAGCTACTGGGCTGGAAGTGTGAGCCTGTGTGGTCTGGATGCCTGCTCTGGAGAGAGAGGCGAATAATAAGGTATAATTGATAAAACAACTCCTAAATATGAGTGAGGTAGCACATCCAAAAATAATGAAAAAATACAGATTCCTTACTTTTTAGTATTTATTTTAAGCGCACATTAG
>NC_057946.1:31918410-31926011 GCF_018555375.3 Anguilla rostrata | reverse complement strand
AACAGCTGATGAGGTTAGAGGCAGATTTATGGATTTTTGTTTGATAATAATTAATTTTGGCAGAGGTTACAGCGGTAGAAAATGTAGCTAGTAGAGACTGGTAGCAGACAGGTCGGATTGAGCCATGGATTTCCTCCACTTCCTCTCCGCTGCACGTAGGCTGGCCCGGTTGGTTCGGAGGGGGTCAGACATCCACGGACTGGGAGGGGACGAGCGTGCCTGCCTGGAGACTAGAGGACAGAGAGAGTCAAGTGCTGAGGAGAGCGAGGAAGACAGAGTGGAGGATGCAGAGTCAGTGGGAAGGTTGGAGAAGGATTCAAGAGTGGGGAGTGAAGCAGTGACACTGGAAGCGAGAGAGGAGGGAGAGAGGGAGCGGAGATTCCGGCGGACCATGACAGTAGGAGTGGATGGAGGGGAGGGAGGGAGGGGAGTAAGAGGGAGGGAGAAGGAAATGAAGTGGTGGTCAGACTGGTGCAGAGGGGTCACTGTGGGATTGGAAGAGGAGCAATTCCTCAGGATAACCAGGTCTAGGAGATTGCCAGCTTTGTGTGTTGGTGGGAGTGCATTAGGGAGAGATCGAATGAGTGAAGTAGAGGCAGGAAGGCTGCGGAGTGGGAGGCATCAAGGTGGATGTTGAAGTCTCCCAGGAGGATCAGTGGGGTGCCATCCTCTGGGAAGGAGCTCAGCAGGGTGTCGAGCTCATCAAGGAAGTTTCCCAGGGGCCCTGGAGGGCGATAGATAACTACAATATACAAGTTAACAGGATAGGTGATTGAGACAGAGTGGTATTCAAAGGTAGAGATGGAGAGGTGAGAGAGGGGGAGAACAGAGAATTTCCAGGAGGGAGAGATCAGCAAACCTGTGCCCCCACCACGGCCAGATGGGCGGGGGTGTGAGAGAAGGAGAAGGAGGAGGAGAGGGCTGCAGGGGTTGCAGTGTTGCCTGGTGTGATCCAGGTCTCAGTGAGGGCAAGGAAATGTAAAGAGAGGAGGGACGCGTAGGCTGAAATGAAGTCAGCCTTCCGCGTAGCAGACTGGCAGTTCCATAGCCCTCCTGCGACCGTGAAGTTGTCACAGGGGGTCAATGAGGGATAGCGAAGGTTGGAGGGGTTCCGTCGCCGCGGGGGGCCTCGCCTGCAGAAGCGAGTTCTGAAGGGGAGAGAACAGGTTGGGATGGGATGGGCACATAGCATAGCAGTGAGGACAGGGAGTAGAGAGAGGAAGGGTGATGGTAGAAGGATAGGGATACAATGACACAAACTGGGAGGGAGCGACGCTAGCGTCGCTCCAAGCCAGACTACAAGCCCTAATTAGCAAATGAAAAGCAGCTGGTGACCAAGCAATTGCCCCACAAACCAGCAGCTAACTAGCTCCACACAATGCCTGCTTGATGCAGTCAGTTAAGAGCAAATGAGGCTAATAAGGTACTACACTTTAAACTACACTTCACAAACAAACACCAAAACTAATGCTGGGCAACTACAAAACAGGTAGAAGTCTAATCTAGCTACACTAATGGCAAAAAACAGATACTTAGCCCGCTCTAGGAGAACTTCTGCGGGTTCTGCACAGCTGAATCCTGATTGCACTTTCTACCTCTATCTACCGTGCCAGAGGGCGAATTACAAGAGGGCTTAGATTTTTTTTATCTTAACTTTCCTCCAGTGTTCGGGTCAAAGCTGACCGATTTACAACTTTCCTAAATCATAAATATTGTGTTTTTCATCTGATTGCCTCAATACCTCATGTTTTCCTCCACTAGGCATTTGGACATATAAAATTTCTGATCACCACTTCCATTGAATTTTGAGTGGTTTAGTCAACTTTGCCACACCTGTGGTGTTCCGGGTTTAAAATGACCGCCATTGGAAATGAATGGGTAAGACTACTGTATATTATGTTCATCCAGCAGATGGAAAATATCCCCATACACACACCCACTCACCCACGCATTCACAACCACAACCCACTCACCCCCCACCCATAATGTCAAGGACACTATGCTTAACATCCACCACCCACTGACAACTTTCACCATATAAAACCACCACAAATACAGTCAAGTGACATTAATTTTTTTTTAAATTATTTTTTGTAATGTTTTGTGATCCATCCATCCATCCATTAACTATACTCGCTTATCCTGGGCAGGGTTGCGAGGGGAGCTGGAGCCCATCCCAGCGTGCATTGGGCAAGAGGCAGGGTTACACCCTGGACAGGCCGCCAATCCTTTGCAGGGCACACACACAATACAAATGCAAACAAGACAAGAAACATCTATTTATTTGCACAGCAATGTCATAATGTACAATTCAAGCGCAGTTTTCCTTTAATCTGTCTTCATGACAGTGTCTGTAAAACAAAAATTACAGTACACAAATAAAGTGGAATTGAATTCAACATAAATGGCGACAGCAACAGTTTACTAACATCTGGATTGTAAACACCTCACAGCTAGACCAATGGGGGTTTGTAGCTGGAGGGGAAGGCACAGCGTGTTTTCCCTTGGCTGGTGTGAGTCAAAACCAGAGATGTTATTTATTTTTCCTCTGTTCGTAAGAACAGGGCACAATTATACTTAAGAATGCAGTGGATCCGTCGCCACGGGTCAGATATGAATGCACTGCTCCATATCCCGCTTAAGACTGGCCTGAAACGGACCAGTAACATTCTTGTTACTCTCCGTTCGCAAACGGGGCTATGTTGTCATCAGAGATATATCTGACTTGTCGCCGGACTATCAATATTCCAATGGGAGCATCAGAATATTCACAAAGGAGCGGAACAAGGCATCAAATATATCTATGACCACAGCAAGTAAGCGTAACAGTTACTATGGTTTACTCTCGCAATTATCTGACTCCAAATGAAATTAGAATTTAAAATTTGGTTTTAACTATACGTGGAGCTTGACCACACAGTTATGATAAAGCACACTTTCAACAACCTTAACTGATCAACTAAGAGATTGGCCAGTGTACACAGTGGGTCCCCAGGACCAGGGTGTCATTGTTCTGTGTTTCCGTCTCTGTCTTTCCTTGTTGGGCCGCCAGATGGCGGCACTTCTGTTTTGTGTCCTGCTTGTACCCTATTTAATTGTATTATTGTTTTCAATTGTTCAATTATTGTTTTTTGGTTGTCTCGTTTTCCCTTCCCTCTCTGTGGCCTGATTGTGCATTGTGCCCTGCTGTGTCTCGTCAGTGTCTTGTCTATTTAAGTTCCCTTCTCCCTGACTCAGGTGCTGGATCCTTGTTTTTGTGTTTGTGTGTGCCTCTCATTGTGTTCTGCCCCGCGTGTTTCCTCTGAGAGTAGCTTCCTGTGTTTTTGCCCACTTTCCGTTTTTACGTGCTTTTGGATTTTTGGATTTTCTTTGATTCCAGTGTTTTGAAGTTTTTCTTTGCGTTTTTTGAGAGTTGCCCTGCGAGGCCTTTTGTTCCCTGCTTTAGTTCCGGTTCTGTTTAGTAAAGTCTTTGTTCACACCATTTGGAGTTTGGAGTTTTTTCCCCTCACTCTGCGTTTGGGTCCTAACCCCCCACGCACCCCGACACAGGGTTGAGAAACACTGTGATAAATAAACCAGGAACATTTTTTCCGCATGGAGCAGTATTAGCACAGAAACGTAGGAGTGATGTTTGATGTCGAATGATGTCATTCTGTGTACCAATTAACAAAGAAAAATATTACAATGTGCATTGTGGGTACACAGAATGAGGCCTTAAGACTGTATCCTTCTGTAGATGATAAAGGATCCTTTATACCTTACTGTGATCATCTGATCCCTGTAAAACCAGAGATAAAAATGAGTATCATAACACAAGAACTCAGAGGCTGAAAATATGTGATGGGGTTAAAAAGGATGACAGTATGTGAGTGTGACAATCTCATCCCAAATATGAATTAGAGTTCAGTCTGATGTGAGCCAATGCTATTGAGCTACAGTATACCGCACAGTAAGATGTTCAGTGTAACTGAACTCTAACACAATAAAAATATAGTTAATTTAACACTATCCATTAGTCTGAGTGTGCATAATAGTAAGGCTTTATTTGGGATGAAATGGAAACATTACTTCACAGTAATTCTGCTCTATGTGTGTATGTGTAATATAGAGTGCACTACAAAATAATTTATACCTTTGAATAAGATGAACAATAATAATAATAATATTACAAGTACTGAGATTTTTTCTTTTGATTCTCAAATGTGGAAAACATTTTAGTTTTAGTGTTTTAATTGAATCCATCAACACTTCTCAAATTTATCATTTATATTCTTAAAACATAAGAGATGAAAATATTCACACCTTTGTTTTCAGTACTTTGTGGTCTATGCCTTTGCAAGGATAACAGTACTGAGTCTTCTACGGTGTTTTATGAGACTGGAGAATATGTTGGGGTGGGTCTTTGTCCACAGGATCAGTAAAGATCCTTCAGAACCTTCGTTCTACACATGTGGACTGTCTCCTTCAATTTAAACCAAAAATTTTTAAATTTGGTAAAAATCTAGAGACATTTTGCCAATTGACAAATATTTTCAGCCATTTAATTGCTTCTTGGTTGATTTGTGATTTTGTTTGGGGTCATTGTCTTGATCCAGTTGGGACCCAGATTGAGCTTCCTGGTTTTTTCATCCCCGATATACTCTGCCCCATACTAAAAATACTGCATGCAAAATGACCTACACTGCTGTGTGAAACAATGACTTCCAAATATGAGTACCATATTTCCCAGTATGCTTTGCAAATTAAACGTCTTCACTGTGTTTCTGCACTAGAAACTGTGCAATTTGCCATCTTGAGGATTGCAGGAATCCTCTCTTGTGATGGACTGACTCACAGAAAATACCTCCTGTGTGTGTGCTGTACTCTGCTCAGGTGGAGAGAGAGGTACTATCTCTTGAAGTTCCTGTGGCATCTACAAAGAGAAATGATAATGATATTTAACCTACACATAAATTTTAGGGAAGTCTGACAATCTGAATATTCAAAGAGATGCACTCAAGTACACATTGATTCAAGTCTGTTGCAGGATTGTCTCTTTTGTTTTGTATTAATTTGAAACCATAAATTACTTAAAATACTGGCAGCGTAGTTAAAACCTGAAATGGTTGCACTTCTGTCTCATTCTCACTGTATATTTTCCAACTGGTGATAGTGTATATTTGTGAGAACAATATCCCCCCATTAACAACGTGTATGTGCTGCTTCCCAAGTGAATTAAAACTGTAGTTCAGGTATTTGATCTGAATACTAAATACCTCTAAGCTGCTGGGGTTCCGAATCCCAGCTATAGGACTTTCTGTACTGTCGTCCCATCTCTGTCTGTGTCCCTCTCTGCTGCTCCCTGTCTGTAACACTCTCTGCTGCCCTGTCTGTAACCCTCTCTGCCACCCCCTGTCTGTACCCCTCTCTACTGCCCCCTGTCAATGACCCTCTTTGCTGCCCCCTGTCTGTAGCCCTCTCTGCTGCCCCCTGTCTGTAACACTCTCTGCTGACCCCTGTCTGTGACTCTCTCTGCTGCCCCCTGTCTGTAACACTCTCTGCTGCCCCTGTCTGTGACCCTCCCTGCTGCCCCTGTCTACAACCCCCTCTGCTTCCCGCTCTCTGTAACCCTCTCTGCTGCCCCCTGTCTGTGACCTCTCTGCTGCCCCTGTCTGTGACCCTTTCTACTGCCCCCTGTCTGTAACCCCTCTGCTGCCCCTGTCTGTACCACATTCTGTTGCCCCTCTGCTACCTTCTGCCTGTAACACACTCTGCTGCCCCCTGTCTGTACCCCACTCTGTTACCCCCTCTCTATAACCCCCTCTGCTGCCTCCTGTATTTACCCCATTCTGCTGACCCCTGTCTTAATAGTGAAGTGAAGAAAAAAAGTTCAGACTGACTGCTCTCCTAAAACATAAATAAAAAATATTGTAATTGTATCCTGTTTGGCAGGGCCAAGTGCTTGGTTTGGAAACTGAACCACATTAAATAACTACAGAAGTGCTGCACTCCAAGCAGTACTGGAGACTCAGAAATTTCATTTCTTCAAGCAACAATAGCTGGTGGCACTAGCAATGGCAGCCTCAACATTAGGAGATTGCACAGCCATTTTAGGAAAGAAAAATGCTTTTTAACTGCCTCAGCACTTCTCCTATCACTACACACCTGATTTTGCTGAGATGTCGATGACTGGCTTTTTGTTTTGCAGCTCAGGAAAATGAGCTTCAACTCTTGTTTCATTCTAAGGTAAAATGAAATGGCAGTGTTATCACAAACAGCGAAAGGAACTTACAGATCGAGGTACCGCTCATTTTAAAGTTTTTACATTATAACTTATTTTGTACAACCAGGCTTAAAATGTATTAAGATATACAGCCTAGTTGGATTTGTAACAGATAATCATACTCATAATTAGTCTGCATACCTGCATTTAAGAAAGTAACAAAGATGGTCAACATTTACCAAAATATGACAACATTCCATTTACACGTGCATAATGTTCTTGTCAATTTGAAGGAATCTGAGTTATATGTGAGTATCAGCCATATTTGATATGTACCAAATATGTAATATTTCCAAATACTTACAGTATGCATAGATCTGTAAAACTAGCCAACAGGCCAAAAAGAAAGACTCAAGGGGAAAGATGATCAACCGAAGATCCACAGTTCGTTCCCCATTTTCTGAAAGTAAACACGCGTTTACAAAAACCCTTACAGAGAATCCCCCAGTTTGGTCTTGTGATTTCTAGAGTTAGCACATGTGCAGTCACATTTATCAGAAGTGGTCATGTTTAAAATTGGCATTTAACACCTATGAATGTGTGGGTGGTACAAAATACAATGTAAATTAGGCAGTAGGTATAAATTTTTAGATCAGAATACTCACAGAAAAGGAAGTAATCACCTCAGATGTTTTCATTAAGATGTAAAATGGTGTTTACTGTACTCACCTGCTTTCAGAATTACTTCTGTTGCTAGAGCAGCTGAATTAAGGACACTTAGGACAGCAGAACCAAACACATATACTAGGATATGAAGAACAGCTGAAAAGCAATGAGGCCTGTTTTAGTAAGTATGTAAGACTAAGGCAAAAAAATCTTGCCATGCTTTTTGAACTATTTTCATTTTTACTTGCATGAAAATAGTTCAAAACACAAACTGATTAAAAAAATTTTTTTCTGGTTTTATGGTTACTCCTGATACAGAAAAAAATGTTTTGTTTCTTAAGTCATATTTATTAATTTCAGTTAAATTATAAAAACAAAGGGAAGTCCGTTAAATGAAAAATTCAGACTGGCTGTGTGTTTCAACAAAATATTATTTAAAACCAGTTGAAAGTCTATTAAGCTGCATAATCAATGATTAAAATGCATTGATATTATAATGATACTGTACCAGGGAAATGACTCCTGTGCTTAAATTCCTGTATTGCATTCAGGATGTAGAGGAATGCAATGAAAGACATCAGTGCCGGGTATTCTGCAGTAACACAAATATCAGTTCATTAAAGTTATGAAAAAGATAATAAAATTATTTCAATATTTGCATTCATTTTTAATTAAACAAAAAAGAGCTAATGAAGTTAATAACAGTGTTTTTTCCAGGACTGAAAATTTGGTT
>NC_057946.1:31910501-31918310 GCF_018555375.3 Anguilla rostrata | reverse complement strand
GAATTACAAGAGAGCTTAGATTTTTAAACCTTAACCTTAACCTTCCTCCAGTGTTCGGGTCAAATCTGACCGATTTACAACTTTCCTAAATCATAAATATTGTGTTTTTCATCTGATTGCCTCAAGACCTTATGTTTTCCTCCACACTAGGCATTTGAACATATAAAATTGCTGATCACCACTTCCATTGAATTTTGAGTGGCTTAGTCAACTTTGTCACACCTGTGGTGTTCCGGGTCTAAAATGACCACCATTGGAAATTAATGGGTATACTACTGTATATGTTCATCCAGCAGATGGAAAACATCCCCATACACACACCCACTCACCCACACATCCACAACCACAACCCACTCACCCCCCACTCATCCACCCCCCACCCTTTCATCCATTCCCCCCCGCCCCCCACTGTTAAACAAAATTTGGTGATGATTTATGGTTTTTGTATTAATATATGATCAGTTAAAACAAACTGGCCAAATTTGCCTGCGAACACTATAATAAGGGGGGAAGCAACGGACACTGGAGAAAGGTTAAAGCGACAGTTCCCTTTCTGTGGTTGTGGTCTAAAGCAGTGGTTTTCAAACTCAGTCCTCCGGACCCCCCGTGTATGTTGGTTTTCGTTCCGACCACATTCGTTCCACGCAATACCAGAATTTCAACCAGCAGTTAACTTACTCTCAATTACTCTTTTCATGTTTCAAAGGATTATTTGTCCTCATAGGCGACATTATGTCAGAAATGGCTATGGATGCCACAAAGAATAAAAGTCCCATATTGATATTGTACTGTATTACGTTACATAAAGAGAGGTAAAGAAAGAAAGAACTGATCATATTAAAGACTGACGTGAATCAATAGACTCCTAATTGCTTTGTAAATGATAATGAGCAAAACCTGCATCATGATAACGAATGTACTAATCTCAGAGCTGAACATAATGTCATGCTTAACATCCACCACCCACTGACAACTTTCACCATATAAAACCACCACAAATACAGTCAAGCGACATTAATTTTTTTTTAAATTATTTTTTGTAATGTTTTTTGATCCATCCATCCATCCATTAACTATACTCGCTTATCCTGGGCAGGGTTGCGAGGGGAGCTGGAGCCCATCCCAGCGTGCATTGGGCAGGAGGCAGGGTTACACCCTGGACAGGCCACCAATCCTTTGCAGGGCACACGCACAATACAAATGCAAACAAGACAAGAAACATCTATTTATTTGCACAGCAATGTCATAATGTACAATTCAAGTGCAGATTTCCTCTAGTCTTTATGACAGTGTCTGTAAAACAGAAATTGCAGTACACAAAGTGGAATTGAATTCAACAAAAATGGCGACAGCGACAGTTTACTAACATCTGGATCTACAAGTTATTTTTTACATCATTGAATATAACTAGCTAGGTTCACTGGAATGCAACCGATGTTCTTGGGGAACAAAAGCATCCTGTGGAGGAAAACCTCCTCTTAGGTTTGATGGGTGAGTCGGCGATGTAAGAAGAAAGACTAGAAACTATGATTTGTTCTAATACTCCTTATTTTATTCTTCTTATCTTTTTATTTCACATAGGCCTATGGGAGGTCTCCAGTACCATAAAGACACACAGAGAGCTCTCCGAATTACATTTTACATCCATTTTTTATACATTCAGATCTCCCTCTACCATGATGTATCTTCCCTCTAGTTCACACTTATGTTTCACCAGCTAGTGTAACAATAACTATTTTTCAATTTCAATAAATGACAGATATTTCACCACACACACTTACAGAGGTATGTACATGCATGACTTGAATAACAAGTATTTGTTCTCATGATTAACAATTGTTTAATCTTCCGGTTCCAATGTACATGCACTTTAAATGCATTCAATACATGCTGTAATCCAAATGAAATATTTCACTCATATACAAACACATCAACATGTTCTAACAGAATATGTGTATACTATTACTGTTGCTGTTATTAATTTGATTTTCATTTATTCATTTTAATAGAATATAATATATACAATAATTGGATATAGCAAAACAGTTCTTTCTAGGTCAGTGTCCTTTCTCTTCTCTTGCAACTCAAAGGACTGCACAAGACTGTTTCCCAACATAAGTTACTTACAAAATTCCAATAAGTAAATGTTTACAATTTTCCTCCTGCAACTGGGATTCAAAGATTCTCTAGATCGTATGCATCAGTGTACAAAGAGGCCACAGTATTTCCTTAGTTACAAATTCTAAGACGTAACACAGAACACCTGCTGTTCTTCATTGATCTTCACATAATCACATACATTTAACTATATTCTTGATCAATACAATCTTTTTTAAGCAGAAATGTAAAAACATTAAAAGCCTACAGGAGAAGCATACTTCCACAATCCCTAATTCAATGTTTATCAATCCTGGGCCTGGGGACCCATGTTTATGCTGCTGTTTGTTCCAACCGCAGTAACGAGTGTTGCATTGTAATAAGCTTCTAATTGTTCTTAATTAGACTTTTTGCATCTACTGAATGACAAAGTGCCCCCTTAAACCCACATTATGCCAGAAATACCTATATATGCCCGTAAAAATGAATGTCCCATATTCACATCCGAGGAATTTCAATTGGTCAGACCAACTTATGCTTTCATTTACTGCGCTGTAGGCACTATCTGAAGAAAAGCATGTTTGGCAAAAATGGCAAGTTACTCACAATGAAAGGAATTTACTGACAGCAAATAGCAACAAGCCAAACCTTCATTGCGCTAAAATAAGTTTAACCACACAGTTATGATAAAGCACACTTTCAACAACCTTAACTGATCAACTAAGAGATTGGCAATGACAAAAACCAGTGTACACAGTAGGTCCCCTGGACCAGGGTTGAGAAACACTGTGATAAATAAACCAGGAACATTTTTTCAGCATCAAGCAGTATTAGCATGGAAACGTAGGAGTAATGTTTTGAGACGAATGATGTCATAATTCTGTGTACCAATTAGCAAAGGAAAATATTACAAAGTGCATTGTGGGTACACAGAATCAGGCCTTAAGACTGTGTCCTTTTGTAGATGAGAAAGGATCCTTTACACTTCACTGTGACCATCATCTGATCCCTGTAAAACCAGAGATAAAAATGAGTATAACAACACAAGAACTCAGAGGCTGAAAATATGTGATGTGGATGACAGTATGTGAGTGTGATATAATCTCATCCCAAATATGAATTAGCGTTCAGTCTGATGTGAGCCAATGCTATTGAGCTAAGGAATACCGCACAGTAAGATGTTCAGTGTAATTGAACTCTAACAGGGCTCCACACAATAAAAAATATAGTTGATTTAACACTATCCATTAGTCTGAGTGTATAATAGTACATAATAGTAAGGCTTTATCTGGGATGAAATGGAAACATTCCTTCACAGTAATTCTGCTGTATGTGTAATATAGAGTGCACTACAAAATAATTTATATCTTTGAATAAGATGAACAAAAATAATAATAATAATAATACAAGTACTGAGATTTTTTCTTTCGATTCTCAAATGTGGAAAACATTAAAGTTTTAGTGTTTTAATTGAATCCATCAACACTGTTCTCAAATTTATCATTTATTTCCTTAAAACATAAGAGCTGAAAATATTCACACCTTTGTTTTCAGTACTTTGTGGTCTATGCCTTTGCAAGGATAACAGTACTGAGTCTTCTACAGTGTTTTATGAGACCGGAGAATATGTTGGGGTGGATCTTTGACCACAGAATCAGTAAAGATCCTTCAGAACCTTCGTTCTACACATGTGGACTGTCTCCTTCAATTTAAACCAAAATTTTTAAATTTGGTAAAAATCCAGAGCCATTTTGCCAATTGAAAAATATTTTTCAGCCATTTTATTGCTTCTAGGTTGATTTGTGATTTTGTTTGGGATCATTGTCTTGATCCAGTTGGGGCCCAGATTGAGCTTCCTGGTTTTTTCATCCCCGATATACTCTGCCCCATACTAAAAATACTACATGACCCAAAATGACCTACACTGCTGTGTGAAACAATGACTTCCAGTCTGAGTACCATATTTCCCAGTATGCTTTGCAAATTAAATGTCTTCACTGTGTTTCTGCACTAGAAACTGTGCAATTTGCCATCTTGAGAATTGCAGGAATCCTCTTGTGATGGACTGACTCACAGAAAATACCTCCTGTGTGTGTGCTATACTCTGCTCAGGTGGAGAGAGGTACTATCTCTGAAGTTCCTGTGGCGTCTACAAAGAGAAATAATAATGAAATTTAACCTACACATAAATTTTTGGGAAGTCGGACAATCTGAATATTCAAAGAGATGCACTCAATTACACTTTGATTTAAGTCTGTTGCAGGATTGTCTCTCTTGTTTTGTATTAATTAGAAACCATAAATTACTTAAAATACTGGCAGTGTAGTTAAAACCTGAAATTGTTGCACTTCTATCTCATTCCCACTGTATATTTTCCAACTGGTGATAGTGTATATTTGTGAGAACAATATCCCCTCATTAACAACGTGTATGTGCTGCTTCCCTAGTGAATTAAAACTGTAGTTCAGGTATTTGATCTGAATACTAAATACCTCTAAGCTGCTGGGAGTCTGAATCCCAGCTGTGGGACTTTCTGTACTGTGGTCCCATCTCTGTCTGTGACCCTCTCTGCTGCCCTGTCTGTAATCCTCTCTGCCACCCCCTGTCTGTACCCCTCTCTACTGCCTCCTGTCAGTGACCCTCTTTGCTGCCCCCTGTCTGTAGCCCTATCTGCTGCCCCCTGTCTGTAACCCTCTCTGCTGCCCCCTGTCTGTACCCCTCTCTGCTGCCCCCTGTCTGTAACCCTCTCTGCTGCCCCCTGTCTGTACCCCTCTCTGCTGCCCCCTGTCTGTATCGCTCTCTACTGCCCACTGCTGCCCCCTGTATGTATCGCTCTCTACTGCCCCCTGTCTGTACCCCTCTCTACTGCCCCCTGTCGATGACCCTCTCTGCTGCCTCCTGTCTGTAACCCTCTCTGCTGCTCCGTCTGTAACACTCTCTGCTGCCCCCTGTCTGTACCCCTCTCTGCTGCCCCGTTTGTATCCCTTTCTAGCACAGTGGGTAAGGAGCTGGGCTTGTAACCGAAAGGTCTCAGGTTCGATTCCCGGGTAAGGACACTGCCGTTGTACCCTTGAGCAAGGTACTTAACCAGCATTGCTTCAGTATATATCCAGCTGTATAAATGGATGCAATGTAAAATGCTGTGTAAAAACTTGTGTAAGTCGCTCTGGATAAGAGCGTCTGCTAAATGCCTGTAATGTAATGTAATGTACTGCCCCCTGTCTGTAACCCTCTTTGCTGCTCCCTGTCTGTAACACTCTCTGCTGCCCCCTGTCTGTACCCCTCTCTGCTGCCCCCTGTCTGTACCCCTTTCTGCTGCCCCCTGTCTGTACCCCTCTCTGCTGCCCCCTGTCTGTATACCTTTCTGCTGCCCCAGTGTCTGCAACCGTCTCTGCTACCCCCTGTCTGTAACACTCTCTGCTGCCCTCTGTCTGTACCCCTCTCTGCTGCCCCTTGTCTATAAACCTCTCTGCTGCCCCGTCTGTACCCCTCTCTGCTGCCCCCTGTCTGTACCCCTTTCTGCTGCCCCACTGTCTGCAACCCTCTGCTGCCCCGTTTTAATAAAGTGAAGAAAAAAAGGAGTGCAAACTGACTGCTCTCCTAAAACATAAATTGAATATATCCTGTCTGGCAGGGCCAGGTGGGTGGTTTGACAACTAAACCAGAAGAAACTTCATTGCTTCAAGCAAAAATAGCTGATGGCCCTTGAAATCAGCACAATGACAGCCTCAACAATAGGAGATTGCATGGCCATTTTATGAAAGAGAAACGCTTTTTAATTGCCACAGCACTTATCACAACACACCTGATTTTGCTGAGATGATGTTGAAGATTGGCCACAAATTTTGCAGCTCTGGACAATGCACTTCAATTCTTCTTTAATTCTAAGGTAAAATGAAATGGTAGTGTTACCACAAACAGTGAAAGGAACTTACGGATTGAGACACAGTCCCGCTAATTTAGAAGGTTTTGCATTCTAACTTATTTTATACAACTAGCCTTAAAATGTATTAAGACTAAGTCAACTAAAACATTTCCAATTTTGAAACATGAAGCATTCATGTAGTATATTTTGAAATATTTGAATAACTAAAAAAACATTGGAAAAATACATTTTGAAAATTATGAAAAGGATCTATAACAGATAATTCATAATTCTGGCAAATGCATTTACTACAGGGTGTTTGTACTTACTTTTCTTTTTTCTGCAGCCCTACATTTCACAAATTAACAAAGATGGTTAACATTTAGCTAGATATGACAATATTGAATTAAGACATGCATAATATTCTTTTCAATTTGAAGAAATTATGTGATATGTGAGTGTCAGGCATTTTTGAAATGTACCAAATGTTAGCAATTTCCAAAGGATACTTACAGTATGCATACATCTGTAAAACTAGCCAACAGGCCAAAAAGAAAAACTCAAGGGGGAGGATGATGAACCGAAGATCTTTCACAGTTCGCTCCCCTTTTTCTGAAAGTAAATACGTGTTTACAAAAACCCTCACAGAGAATTCCACAGTTTGGCCTTGTGATTTCCAGTTAGCACATGTACAATCACATTTCTCAGAAGTGGTCACATTTAAAATCGGCATTTAACACCTATGAATGCACTGGTAGTATGACATAAATTAGGTAGTAGGCTTAAATTTTAGATCAGAATACTTGACTTCTCACACAAAGGGAATAATCAAGACAGATGTTTGGATTGAGATGAGGTCTTTTTTTGTTTACTGTACTCACCTGCTTTCAGAAAGACTTCTGTTGCCAGAGCAAGTGAATTAAAGACACTTAGGACAGCAGAACCAAATGCATATACTAGGATATGAGGAATAGCTGAAAAGCAATGAGACCTGTTTTAGTACGTGTGTAAGTTTAAGGCAAAAATACTTGCTTGTAGTACGGTCCCCAGAACTGCACACAATACTCTTATAAAATAGTGTGGTCTAACTTCCTTGGATTTATACTCAATACTTTTGGCTATATATCCCAGCATACCATTGGCCTTTTTTACTGCTACAGCACAGTGCCTAAAACCAGAAAGGCTTTTATAATCCATTACTTTTAAGTCTTTTTTAAACCGAGCATATTCCAATTTTGTTGCTCCCATGAAATAATCCTGCCTAAAGTTTTTATTTCCCACATGCAGAACCTTACATTTGGCTATATTAAATTAAATTTGCCAGGTTTCCACCCACTTCTGGATTTTATTTAAATCTTCTTGGATTACTTCAGTAGCTTCCAAACATTGATATCAGATTTTAAAATAATGCAAAATCATCACACAAAGTGGTACAGTACCTAAATGTGTAATCATTAACTCTCATATGTTTTTCTGTACTCTACAGTATGTAATGTTTTCTTGTATGGGGATAAGATAACATTAAAACAATATTCAAACATCCACCACATTTTGGCAATGTTCCAGCTCACTTCACATCCGGCATATTAAACACAAACCCTACACTCAGATACTCTGTTTAAAAAATAACATATATAACCAAAATATATTGAGCAGTAACACTTCCATATAGATGAAGAAATCTTATCTGTGTTCGGTAGATAGAGACACAGAGAGAGAATCAATGTTGTTGTTCTCTTCCGACTTGGTCCACAAAACAGCATCAGCTAAGTCTATCAGCAAACATATGCCTTAGCCATGCTCAGAATTTCTCAAGAATAATAATATTTTCCAAAAACTGATTGATA
>NC_057946.1:31900217-31910402 GCF_018555375.3 Anguilla rostrata | reverse complement strand
AAAAACATTACTTTGTGAAGATTTTGTATTTTTGATACACTGTATTATCACTGTAATTTATGGATTAAAAGAAAATGACTTGCATTATTGCATAGATTTATCGCTTGACTCAGCTATTTTAATAATTAATATCTGAATGTGAGACAATAATGACAAAACATACTTGATGACAAAATGTTGTCTTGCACAACATTAACATGTCATTTAAAAAAAGCCATATTTCACAATTAAAACACTAAACTCTCTGTGTTTTCCCCTTTTCTGGTACATTTTGGAGTGAATTTGTGTGAGGTCATGTTACTTACCCAGTCCTTGTAGCCATGCCGGTGCATTGACTGATTCTCTGTCTGTATGGACTTTGCACATGAATTCTCCTTTGTCTTCTGTTTTTACATCCCTCAGTTTCAGAGAGAAGTTTCCTTTGGGAATCTCCTCACTGAAGAACTCAGCACGCCCCCTGAATCTCTCATGCTGTGACTCTGGTCTGTTCTCCCCCTCAGAAAACAGCAGCACCAGGATTTCCCCGTTTGTCTTTATCCACTCTACTTCTAACTCTTTGAGAGGAACATGGGTGTCCACTGAGCAGTTCAGAATCACATCCTGACCTGCATATGCAGAGATCGGCAGGTCTGCACCTGTCACAACCAGCCGTTCTGAAAAAAAATCAAGTTACATTTTTCATTTCACTTTTATAGGGTGTGGCATATTCTACCTTCACGCTCCTCTATGCATGCAAGCAAATACGTTCTGTTAATTTTATTACAACTATTTTTCATAGAAATGGAAAATTCAGCTGGTTTTCTGACAAATTTCATGCAGTAAAGATGCTTACTTTTCAAATATGTAACCACAACAAACAACAAAGCTGTCTGAACCTGCATCGGGACAAGTGGGCTGGGGGTACTTACCAATATCTATTTTCACCTTTGTTTCATTGGACTCGTGAACAGTGTGAACTACACACTTGTACAGCCCTTTGTCTTCAGTAGTGACATTCCTAAGCAGCAGAGAGAAGTTTCCTTTGGAGATTTCTTCAGAGAGAAAATCGGCCCTGCCGCTGTAAGCTGGGCTCTGTGATTCTGGCCTACTCTCTCCTTCCTGGAACAGATGCACCAGGGATCCAGAATCCTCCCTCATCCACTGCACCTCCAGCTCGAGCAGAGGTAGTGGGGTATCCACAGAGCAGGGTAACGTTACAGATGCCCCCAACTGGACAATTAGGGGCATTGCAGGACCCCGCACTGCAAATCCTGGAACCGAAGATACGTTTGAAATTCCTTCACAATACGTGCAAAAATGTATAAAAATCCCTATATGAACAAATTATAATACCAAACCGAAACTAGAATGCAAATGTCAAAATCATATAGCAATAAAATCAGTATATTGGTAAAACCAGGGGCGTTGCTGGACATAAAGCTCTACTGGGGCACAGGCCCCCCCATTACTGAAATCACACAGTTTTTTTCTTGAATGCCTGCTGCGTGTATGACATGCTATACAATGTGCTATATGAACCTTCCTTGCTTAGCCCACTATTACAGCCACTGCCATACTGCTGCTGCTGAAACAGAAACAACTACTACTGGTAAAGTAAAAAATGTAGAGTTATTAATCTTTATGAAAATATTTATTTCAACATACATTATGAACATTCTCAACATGTTTTTTAGGCATAAAAGTCATATCCTGCATATGCAAATAATAACAACAAAACCTGACTCAAGTCATTAAACTATTGCACATTCGCATTCTTCTGTTTTTCCACAATAATAATAATTAATAAAAACAATTTCAGAACAAAGAACATTTCAAACAAACAATCATTTCATGACTTGAGCAACCATTTAAAGTATATATATATAAAGTATATATATAAATATATAATCTGCAAGTAAACAAAGTATTCCCCAGCAGTTTGAAAGTGCCTCTCATGTCCAACACCAAGTCCAAACTGAGTTGGTTCATTTTTTGAGCATTAAACTGTACCGTCCATTTTTCATTTTGGCAAAGTGGTCAATCACTTGACTGTGACTCAACTTACAAACTTCTTCCTTCTCAACCGATAAGACAGCAAGATGGTGAAGCCTGTCTTGTCCCATTGTGCACCTCAGCCAAGTGTGGAGCCGTCTCAGCACACTGAATGACCATTCACAACTGCAGCTGTTGACTGGGATTGTCAGAGACATCTGAATGGCCTCTGACATCTGAATGGTATACTGTGGAGAATCTACTAAGTTTGACATGGAGTCCTACTGCCATGGAGTTGTTGATGCTGGAGAGGCACTGCAGAGAGATTCTCTAAGATGGCATTTACAGACCGCAACTGGCATGACCAGCGGGTCTTTGAGAGCTGCACAAGTTCAGATGGCTGTAACCCCAGCTGATTTTGAACATCTTTGAATTTGTGACGGTTTACAAGCGAAACACTGAAAAATGAGTACACTGTAACAGGTCAAATAAATCCCTGGCTTCTGGTACTGCTTGACAGGTGTGACACAGTACTAAGTTTAGTTGATGTGCATAGCAGTGCACATAAATGGCCTGTGGATGATTCACTTTAAATCTGGCTTGGACACCTCCAACTGCCCCATTACTGCTGCACCATCATAAGCCTGCGAAACACACTTAAGGTGTTCAATGCCATTATGAGCCAGCTGTTCTTAAATTGCAGCAGATATGCATTCTGCATCAAATTCTTTCAATTCTGTCATGGCCAGCAAACACTCCTTTACTGTACCTTCAGTGACATAAAGGACACATATAGCCAACTGCTCAGTGTTTCCATCTCTGGCTTCATCTGCCATAATTGAAAACATTTCTGCATCTTTAATTCACTGACAATAGTTGCTATTACCTCTTGAGCAAAGCACTCAATTATCTCATTTTGAGATGAAGGTGATACATATGTACTGTGTGACGGGGATGAGTACGACTGCAGAAATGGATCAAACTGTTTTAGGAGTTTCATACACTCAAGAAAGTTTCCCTGATCGTGGCCACAGAATGGAATGTTTTGTTTAGCTAAGAATTGTGTGACAGCCACAATGCGGCTGATGTACTCCCGTCTCTCTTTGATTTCTGCTTCATTTGCCGAGTGTAACTGTTCAACAGCACTACCACGAGCAGCACTGGCTTTAAAGCTGTGCCAGGAAAGCATGCTTGCTTTATGGGCAGGTGTTTTTTCATGTTCTCTAAAGAGATCCAGAGCTTTTTTCGAATTTGTTAGCCCAGTATTTACAAAAGTGTCATGCTTCATGTGTTTACCAAACATCCTACATGAAAAACAAAAAGCTGCATCTCTAGATATGGAATATTCTAAACAAGCTTCCAAACCAGTTAGAAGGTGCGTGCCTCAGCTTGTATTTTTGGTTAAACTGCGTTGCTTTGACCTTGTGGATTAGAAAAAAAATCCATTCTTTTCCCGTTATTATCAATCTGCTGCCAAATATAGAAACTTGTTAAAACTCGAACGTGAGATTTTACTGGGGCACAGCAGATCAATACTGGCTGGGGCACGTGCCCAAGTAAAAGGGGTCTAGCAACGCCCACGGGTGAAACACAAACATAATTAAAAACTAAATTGAGTCATAACGGTTAGTTAGTTTATTACGGTCATTAACATTTTCTTTATAAAAATGAGTGTACATAGATATCAGTAAATGATAGTTAGTCATTTTTCCAAAAGGTGTATACAAAAGAAACAATATTAAAATATGCGAAAGGGTGTAGGAATAAGCCTTAGCTTATTTGACCTACCCTTCTTACAATAATTATATCATTAACCCTTTAGTAGGTACAAAAAATGAAAACAGAAAAGGAATTAAACTAATTATGTAGCAATCAATTTTTTTTTAATTCCATAGGCTAATATTGAAACTACACGCACAGATGCTTCACTTTTTTTTTCGTTTAAACACCAGTTATTGCCGTAGGCTACAACGGAGAAAAGTCAATTTACCTTCAGTCCTGATAGCGTAGAACAACAACATAAACCAACGGAAATTTCTCATCTTGTTTTTCATCATGAGCTCTTCGAAAGTCAAAATTTGTGCGATTACGCTAATACTCTTTAAGGTAGGCTACATTAAAGGAATTATGAAAACGCTGCTTACTCATACGCACGCACAACGCACGATTATATTTTAACTTTCACTTTCACATCTATGGCTACCGCGGCTTTACTATATTTAGTGCAGAGGGCAGAAAGGTACTTGCGTGTACAATTTTTAACTGGCTCAGGACGCTTGAATGCATAAACTATATAAATAGATGCGCGCGCCTGTGATTGAAATAATGAGGCAAGCGCTTCGTTTAACATTATGCGACGAAGCCACGAATTAAATACATCACGTAAAACTTGCGTTTGTATTCTGTTGAAACTGTGACAGACAGCAGCAGCTGAGCTTTTGTTATTTGATCATGACACAACGCCTCACTGCTGTATGTGTATATGGGTTACATTTTAATTTGATTAACTTCATTAAGTAATGATTCATTCAGTTCTTGTTATCACAAAAACACCAACTGATAGAATGTGATCCTCTAGTTAGGTAAGGGAGATGATTTGACAAAATCTGATGCATCAGCAAAACCATGCATGCATATTAATATTACACTATTAGGAAATGGGTACTGCAAGTTACAGAGGTGCTGAATTTTTCAACGGTTTTCTGACTTAAAATGTTTTGAATGACAGATAAAAATAGTACTTATCCTTTCCCCATTTCACCCCAGTTCAGTATCCCTAAATGCGTCTGTAAGCATGTCCCATTACTGCAAAATCCCAATTCTGGTCACTTTTTTAAAAAAATTTAAAAAAACAAGGAAAAAATTAAGTCAACGTATATTCTACTTGACCCCACAACCCTGCTCAGGATAAGCGGGTAAAGATAATGGATGGATGGATCTTCTACCCGAAGCTATGTTTTAACCCGTTGAAGAGTAGATTTTTTAGTCTACTTTTGGTCTAGTCAGTGTTCCTAGAACTCCATTGCTTTCAAATAATAGTAGTGATTGCTACATCAGCATTTGAATGTTCAGTTAAGAATCACATATTTGTCATCTCGCACCTCAAAGGGTTAAATGAGAGCCTGAAACCGGGGGAGAGCCGTGAGGGTTACAGATGGAGATGGGGTCACAGTACAGAGTACTGAGTACTGTGTACTGGTCACAGTACAAAATAAATATCAAAAACTTGTCTCATTAATATTTCAATATTTTATTCAATCATCTTCTCTTAAAAACAAACAAATGTAACAAGAAACAAAGTATGCACTGCAGGGCATTACTCCACAACAAAAAAATAGCCCAGTCTTAACTGGTAATCTCCATTTTACAGTCCAACATAAAATCTCGCCAAAATATATTTGCAAATCTGTTTACGTTTTCCTGTCTGTCGAACGAAGGTGGTCGATAATAGGTGCTCTCACTCTAGCTAGCTATATAGTTAGTACAGGTGCGCCGTGGGTCTGGACGGTTTCGCGCTTGTTTAGCTGCAGCTTGTTCTCTGGGGGAATCCATGCTTTGACCGGGCGCAGCCATCTTACTTCATTGCGACGCGCCGACGCATGTTATGCAAATCGGCGTATTTCCATAATCGATTAAATCGATGAGTCGCCCCAGCCCTATTAAGTAACTAAGCAGATTGATGAGGAGGAGTGGGAAATTGTGAGCTTCATTTTAAGTCTTTCAAATCCACTAAGTGATGGCAGCAATCATCTGGTGATGGCAGCAGTGTGGCTGGATTCAAAGAGCTGGGGTGTTTCAGATGAATGGATGGCATAAGCAAGCTTGTTTCCCGTCGGGTCCACCGAGCCATGTGGACTACAGAAGATTTTTTTCAGTCAAAATAGCAAGGACAGCGTGAGGCACAACAATTTCCACATCCTGTGTTCCTATCAGTGGCAGTGCTTGCCTTAGAGAGTCCGTAGCCCTGTCTACTGCTTGTAAGCACTGTGGCATTGCTTGAGCTCCTGCACCCGGCCTCGATGAAAAATAGGCAACTGGCCGCATTCAAGATTCTACAAATGGGTTTTAAAAAAATGAAACGTACCCACACTGGAACACTGTGGTAAAGAGGAACCTTCACTCTAAAATCGATTTTTGATCAATTGCATCACTCGAACATTTTTGATGGTAGGTCATTCCACCAATAATAATAAATGGGCCAATTATACAAACTGATTTTCCAGATATCAAGTCTCCTGACTCAGTATACCTGAATGAACCACACAACTCCGAAAGACAGAGAAGCTTGGTTTGGATGCAACTATGACTACAGAGTGAAAGGATAGCAAATACGAGGGATTTCAATTTCGATTTCAGTACCGATTCACAATGTACAATCGTGAAAGAACTCTGTGGTACTGGTGAATAATTTCTGGTTCTTTGAAAAATATCATAAATGGGGTCTGCTGGGGGACTGGTGGAAGAGCCCCACAGTCTCAGATCAAGTGCGGACCGTGCCAGTGCCGACTGTAGCAGGTAGCTGCATGGGCAGATGCACAGTTGGCCGATTGGCCAGTCAGGCTGTCTGCATTTCATAACTCTTTGGTGGCCCCTGGTGGCCGATCGGCCAGTGACACATATGAAAGGTCTTCCTCCACATCCGCTCTGTGTGAGCTTCGCTGTGGTCGGCAGTGTGAAATGAAGCACTTTCAGAGAACCGTGAATGTCTACGTTCTCCTGAATCGGCAGTGGTGATCGCACATGAACGTGCTTGCGGTTGCAAAGCGTCAGACATGCCAAATTAGGGAGGAAACTGGATATATTCAGTCCCACGTTGGGCACAGATATATATATATTTTATAAATGATTAATCAATAAATAATTAATATGCAGGACATTTGCTGTGGTTGAAATGCGCATGTTTGACTGGGCTGATACACACGTGGCAAACTATTTGACCATTGGAATGGATGAGGTATGTGCTGTACTTGTTTGTCTAACCCTTAGCAGTTGATTTCAGAGAGCCAGACACAGCCCAGATACAGCCCACATCTGAGGCCTTAAACAGTCGTGGTCAATTTAGAACAGGAGAAAGCTTTACCCCACGGCAGCATCTAAAACTACAGTGACAGGAACGTTGCGATTTTTCAATGCCTCTGCCATTTTTTTCCTGCAACAGAAAGAAAAAAATGAAAAATCACTACTGTTTTTATTAATATTTGTTTAGTAGATACCCTAAACCAGTGATTTACATAACATACAGACCATAAAGTTTATCCATGAAGGGGCATGTGTGAGTGCGTGTGTGCGTGCATGTGCTTTCCCTGTTTGGTGTCACAGCAGGCTTTCACTGTGTGTGTGTGTGTGTGTGCGCGTGAGCGTGTGAGCCTGTGTGTGTGTGTGTGTGCGCGTGTGCGTGTGAGCCTGTGTGTGTATGCGTTCGTGTTTGTGTAGGTGCGCGCGTGCGTGGGCACGTGCGTTTTCCCCGTTTGATGTCACAGCAGGCTTTCACTCAGTGTGTGTGTGAGTGTGTGTGCATGTGCACATGTGCATGTGCGTGTGTGGGTGCATGTGTGTGTGTGCGCCTTTTCCCCCGTTTAGAGCATTGCTTACCCTGCAGAGTTGAGGTGAATCCGAATCCGAATGCGGTATTCGGGAAAGCACAAATAATGCGATGGAAACAGACATTTCTTCTACCTGAAGTTGCTTGTTATTATTCGGATTCGGAATTTTAAAAAAGTCAGCTCCATGTCGAGTTCTCATAGCCTCTATCTAACGTTACATGGACAGAGAGAGAGAGAGGGGGGCGGCACCAGTTATGCTCGCCTGCTAGCTATATCTGGAACTCCTGCAGCTGCTATGTGCACAAAGTTGGCTAGCAAAAGAGATAGGATTCATTTAGATAACCTCTAATTAAAAGATAATACCCATTCTGTTTGCAACATAGGACTTTGATTTCACTAACTAGTCGTTTCATTTACTACATATTATTGAAATGTGATCACTATATTCTGTAGTCGCCCCCACCGAGTCAGTGCACAGCAGGCAGTGGGCTGATCGTTCCCGGCTATCACTCAGGGAAACTCTCGCATCGAGGAAGAGGAGGTGTCAGGTGCGGGAGCTAGCGAGACAAAAGCCTGGTGTGGCAGCTGGATTTCTTTCCAAATCACATAACCTATAGATCAAAATGAAGCTTAGAACCTGTAGTTTTTAGCTGTATGTGTTCATTTCCTCCATTTGAAATATTGAAAAAAACGACGTTTTACCTTGTATTTCAGTCAATATTCATCCTTTTAAGATGTATGCTGTGTGTATCAGCCATAGGTCTTGGCTAACTGATGATTCATTGACCCATATTAGGGAGGTATAGCCTTACAAAAAGAGCTCAGTGAGAAAATGTTTAAAAGACTGTCTTGATTTATAAAGCTTCATTTTCCTAGTTCAAACTGACTGGAGAGTGTCCCCCCCTAGTTTAGGGGGGGTGGTGGTGGGGTTCGGATGGTTGTAGTCTATCCAAACTTAGTTCAGTAGGGAAAAAATAAATAAAATAAATAAAATAAAACAAGCAAAAAAAGTTAATGTATTACAGTTATGTAATTACTGTTGTAAAGTGGTAATTCACGCTTCCCTAGCGAACTGCAGTAACGTTAAGAAACGCGAACGCAGCATCATTGGAATTTAAGATTATTCATAATTATTCAACTGAAGGATACTTTTCTATATATCTTTACTGTAAATAGTTTCTATTTCCAGTGCAAAACAGAATCTTTCGATTTATGAAACATTTTTTTCAGTTTCTGATTGTTCAATGTCCCCCAGTTAAGGGGGGGGGGGGCGGTGGTGGGGTTCAGACAGTTTGTGAAACTTAGTTTAGTTAAAAATAAAAAAAAATAAAAAAAGCGAGAGAGATGAAAAGTACAGTATGAGGATGTGGAAATATATTTCATAATTAATTATATGTCAATATTAAATCAATTTGATCCTTTGCAGGCACAACGATTGCCTTGCCAATAAATATTATGTGAGAAAATACAACATTTGCCCGATTTAACGTGACTTCCAGTGTTCTATCCGAATACAGAAACAGTACAGATACAGATACAGATAATGATGTCTCTGCACACCCCTACTGCAGAGTCTGGCTGGGATTCTGTGACTTACACGGTGAAGTGCTTCTTCTCGGCCGCTGCCTCCTCCAGCACCCTCAGCACCACTCTGGAGGACGAGTGCGTCAGGATTTTCTGTGAGAGGGAATGAGGAGCGCGTACATGAGGCAGGAACAGGACAGGGAGGCCCCCAGAACTCTTTTTACTCTCCTCTGACAAACAAGCACTTCAGCTCAGTTTGAGGGTAACAATGTTTGCAATGTTCAACAGCAAAAGTGACGTGTGTGTCAGATTCTCTGTTTTTTTTCGTATACTGTTCCATGCTAATTATGCACCTGAATGTCCCAAAACATTTAGAGATTTAGAAGGAGCCTCATCTGCTCTGGATACTGAAATGTTGCGTCTGAAGAGTGTTGGGACAGGGCGCAGAACACGACAACCCTCACCGCTCCGTCTTTTATGAAGGTGTGGCACAGCTTGGCGACTTTGTTCCTGGAGAGAGAGATTTTCTTCAGGAAAAGTTCCCCTCTTTCAACCATAACTTTGTTGCACCGTGACAGATCTTGAGGAAAAGAAACAGCCTGTTACGGTCCTCATTTAGTGCAGCTGGTTAGTTGCTTTAGACTCCTGATATCATGCTGGTGGCTTGTTAGCCTGTAAGCAGGAGGATCTAAAAAGCAAACATGCGTCAGGCTATCATGACCATGTGTGCACTTGGTTGAATGTTCAGCTTTGCACCCTGGTATGATTGCAACTGCTGAGAAACAGAATACATTTTTTACCCAGTTCTGGTATTAGGGGCTTCTAGCATTTGTCTTCTCTCAAGGGAATTAATGCACCTAACATAATATAATAATGAGAACTGGCCATTCAGCCCAACGATGCTTGCCATTTTCCTAACTAAATTAGTGCTCTGATTACCTACGGACTAGATAGTATCTAACACTGTATCAAGCCTAGTCTTGAAAATCCCCAGAGTTTCTGCCTCTACTACATTACCTGGCAGGCTATTCCACACATTGACCTCTGTGTGAAAAAATTCTTCCTAATGTCTGATGGAATCAGTCAGAGAGCATTTTAACCTCTGACCTTACCCTAGTCTAGTGGACTGAAACAGAACAATTTTCTC
>NC_057946.1:31883001-31900118 GCF_018555375.3 Anguilla rostrata | reverse complement strand
TTTTTTTTCCACTCTGCGCCTGGGTCCCAGCACCCGTACCGTTACAGCAGCTGGATTTCTTTCCAACACACATAACCTATAGATCAAAATGAAGCTTAGAACCTGTAGTTTTAGCTGTGTGTTCATTTCCTCCATTTGAAATATTGAAAAAAACGACGTTTTACCTTGTATTTCAGTCAATATTCATCCTTTTAAGATGTATGCTGTGTGTATCAGCCATAGGTCTTGGCTAACTGATGATTCATTGACCCATGTTAGGGAGGTATAGCCTTACAAAAAGAGTTCAGTGAGAAAATGTTTAAAAGACTGTCTTGATTTATAAAGCTTCATTTTCCTAGTTCAAACTGACTGGTCAGTGTCCCCCCCTAGTTTAGGGGGTGGTGGTGGGGTTCCGATGGTCGCAGTCCTTCCAAACTTAGTTCAGTAGGGAAAAAATAAATAAAATAAATAAAATAAAACAGGAAAAAAAGTTAATGTATTACAGTTAAGTAATTACTGTTGTAAAGTCGTAATTCACGCTTCCCTAGCGAACTGCAGTAACGTTAAGAAACGCGAACGCAGCATCATTGGAATTTAAGATTATTCATAATTATTCAACTGAAGGATACTTTTCTATATATCTTTACTGTAAATAGTTTCTATTTCCAGTGCAAAACGGAATCTTTCGATTTATGAAACATTTTTTTCAGTTTCTGATTGTTCAATGTCCCCCAGTTAAGGGGGGGTGGTGGGTTCAGACAGTTCGTGAAACTTAGTTTAGTTAAAAATAAAAAAATTTTAAAAAAGCGAGAGAGATGAAAAGTACAGTATGAGGATGTGGAAATATATTTCATAATTATATGTCAATATTAAATCAATTTGATCCTTTGAAGGCACAACGATTGCCTTGCCAATAAATATTATGTGAGAAAATACAACATTTGCCCGATTTAACGTGACTTCCAGTGTTCTATCCGAATACAGATACAGATACAGATAATTTTGTTGCTTAAACAGATACAGATACAGATAATGATGTGGAACACTAAAAACGCTTATAAACAACTGAGAAAAACAAGACTTGTAAAAAGGACTAAATTAATTTTAAAAGCACCAGCAGTACAAATGATCAGTGGCTCACCTTCCTCTCCCTGTCCTTACTGACAGACACTTAATAGTTGAGCCAATCAGTTGGTTTTCAATTCTCTCAAATTAACAAATTAAACAATGAAATAATCAATTAAACAATAAATACAATCAATTAAAATCAAATTCTATCAATTAAACAATTGTCAAGCTACTGAAGGGCCACTCCTTCAAACACATTTTCAAGAACTTTAATTGATCAAGGGATTGGCTATGACAAATCTATATACACAGTGGGTCCAGGACCAGGGGTTGAGAAACACTGATAACTCAAAGCAAAAACATTTATTCAGCATGGAGCACTATTAGCAAGGAAAGGTATGAGTGATGTTTTGAGATTTTATAATTCTGTGTACCAATTGGCAAAGAGAAATACTTCAAAATGCATTGTGGGTACTGTCAATCTGGTAAATCTCATTGGCTGACCTATAATTGATTAATTGATTGAGCTAAGATCATTAATTAAGCTTCGACTCTTTTCATCCCATGCCATGACTTGAGTAACAGCACACACTGGGAACACCTCTTGATGTTCCTGAGCCAATTTATCAGGAATTACTTCTGGGGTAGCCAAAACATTACATTACATTACAGGTATTTAGCAGATGCTCTCATCTACAGCGACTTACACAACATTTTACATTGTATCCATTTATACAGCTGGATATATACTGAAGCAATGCAGGTTAAGTACCTTGCTCAAGGGTACAAGGGCAGTGTCCTTACCCGGGAATCGAACCTGCGACCTTTTGGTTACAAGCCCAGTTCCTTACCCACTGTGCTACACTCCGTCCTTGTGCACATATGCACAAGAACATTACTTTGTGAAGATTTTGTATTTTTGATACACTGGATTTATGGATTAAAAGAAAATGACTGACATTTGCATAGATTCATCGCCTGACTCAGCTGTTTTAATAATTAATATCTGAATGTTAGACATTAGTGACAAAACATACTTGAAGATAAAATGTTGTCTTTCACAACATTAATATATCATTTTTTAAAAATCCTTATTTCAAAATTAAAACACTACACTCTCTGTGTTTTCCCCTTATCTGGTAAATGTAGCCTACATTTTGGAGTGAGTTTGTGTGTGGTCATGTTACTTACCAAGTTCTCGTAGCCATACCGTTGCGTTGACTGATTCTCTGTCTGTATGGACTTTACACATGAATTCTCCTTTGTCTTCTGTTTTTACATCCCTCAGTTTCAGAGAGAAGTTTCCTTGGGGAATCTCCTCAGTGAAGAACTCAGCACGTCCCCTGAATCTCTCATGCTGTGACTCTGGTCTGTTCTCCCCCTCAGAAAACAGCAGCACCAAGATTTCCCGTTTGTCTTTATCCACTCTACTTCTAACTCTTTGAGAGGAACATGGGTGTCCACTGAGCAGTTCAGAATCACATCCTCATCAGCATATGCAAATACTGGCACGTCTGCACCAGTCACAAACAGCCGTTCTGAAAAATACAAGTTACATTTTTCATTTGTATTTCATTTTTACAGGGTGTGGTATATTCTACCTTCACGCTCCTCTATGCATGTAAGCAAATAATTTCTGTTCATTTTATCATAATGACTATTTTTCATAGAAACTGAAAATTCAGCTTGTTTTCCAACAAATTTCATGCAATAAATTACTTTTCAAATATGTAACCACAACGAAGCTGTCTGAACTTGCATCGGACAAGTGGGCTGGGGGTACTTACCAATATCTATTTTCACCTTTGTTTCATTGGACTCGTGAACAGTGTGAACTACACACTTGTACAGTCCTTTGTCTTCACTAGTGACATTCCTAAGCAACAGAGAGAAGTTTCCTTTGGAGATTTCTTCAGAGAAAAAATCGGCCCTGCCGCTGTAAGCTGGGCTCTGTGATTCTGGCCTACTCTCTCCTTCCTGGAACAAATGCACCAGGGATCCAGAATCCTCCCTCATCCACTGCACCTCCAGCTCATGCAGAGGTAGTGGGGTATCCACAGAGCAGGGCAACGTTACAGACGCCCCCAACTGGACAACTAGGGGCATAGCAGGAGCCCCCACTGCAAATCCTGGAACCAAAGACCGTTTGAAATTCCTTCACAATACGTGCAAAAAGCATAAAAATCCCGTTGCATCCGTTTTATTTAATGAATAAATTATAATACCAAAATCTAAACTAGAATGCAAATGGAGTCAAAATCATACAGCAATAAAATCAGTATATTGGTAAACACAAACATAATTAAAACGAAACTGAGTTATTACGGTAATAATTATGTAGCAATCAAAATGATTTTAATTCCATAGGAAACTATACGCACAGATGCTTTATGCGGAAATCATCATAAAATTGTTTTTAAATGTCATATACTACTTTTTTCGTTTAAACACCAGCTGTTGCCGTAGGCTACTACTGAGAAAAGTCCGTTTACCTTCCGTCCTGATAGCGCAGAACAACGACAGAACCCAACAGAAAACTCTCATCTTGATTTTCATCATGAGGTCTACGAAAGTCTGTACAAACTTTGTGTGACTATGCTAATACTCGAAAAACGTAAAGTAGGCTTCTGAAAAGGAATTATGAAAACGCTGCTTACTCGCACGTTCTAACAACGCACGATAAAAAAAATGTTCTTACTTTTACTTTCACTTCCATGGCCGCGCCTTTACCTCGTTTATTGCAACAGCGCCCTCTAAAGTGCATAAAAATACTTGCATGTAAAATTATTAACTGTCTCAAGACGTTTTAATGCATGATGTAAATAGATGCGTGCGCCTGTGGTTGAGAACGAGGTGGACACTTCGTACAACATCACGCGACGAAGCCACAAATTAAATACATGACGTGACTCGGGTCTATTGAACCTGTGACAGACAACAGCAGCTGAGCTTTGTTATTTAATCATGACACAACGCATCACTGCTATATGTGCAAGGACGGAGTGTGGCACAGTGGGTAAGGAACTGCGCTTGTAACCGAAAGGTCGCAGGTTCCATTCCCGGGTAAGGACACTGCCGTTGTACCCTTGAGCAAGGTACTTAACCTGCATTGCTTCAGTATATATCCAGCTGTATAAATGGATGCTATGTAAAAGTTGTGTAAGTCGCTCTGGATAAGAGCGTCTGCTAAATGCCTGTAATGTTATGCATATGCATTACATCTTAATCTGACTAACTTAATTAAGTAATGATTAATTCATTTCTTGCTACCACAAAAAAGCCAACTGATAGAATGTGATTCTCTAGTTACACAAAAGTTACTCTAATTTGACAAAAAAAAGATCTGATGCATCAGCAAAACCATGCATGCATAATATTACCATTACACTATCAGGAAATGGGTACTGCAAGTTACTGAGGTGCTGAGTTTTTCAACCGTTTTCTCACTTAAAATGTTTTGAATGACATAAATAAAAACAGTAATTATCCTTTCCCCATTTCACCCCAGTTCAGAAGCCCTAAATGCATCTGTAAGCATGTCCCATTACTGCAAAATCCCAATTCTGGTCACTTTTTAAAAAATAAAAAAAAAAATTTGAAAAGGAAGAAATTCTATCAACATATATTCTGCTTGGCCCCGCTACTCTGCTCAGGATAAGAGGGTATAGATAATGGATGTATGGATCTTCTGCTTGAAGTTATATTTACAATCCTTTTGAAGAGTAGATTTTTGGTCTACTTTTGGTCTAGTCAGTGTTCTAGAACTCCATTGCTTTTGTTGGGAATCTTTTCCCGTGCGGATCCAAGTTGAGAAGGGTGAAGTAACACACTGAGGACCACTTTCCAATGAAAAGATTTTTAAAACGATGCGCAAAGGGAGACTCGCCACGGTGCCACAACAAGCGCTTGGTAGGAATCTCAACGAGACAGTCACAAGTGAGGGTTTAAGTATACTCTTGAGAGGTGTGGTTATTGCCATGCGTAAACATTCCCAGGAAGGAATATACATTCCAACAGACTTCCCGAGGTCACCCAAATCGCCTGCTGCCGGTGACACCCCCTTGATCTGTGGCTATTGTATATCCTTACAAACAGTAATTGAACTGTATTTGTAACCATTTGTCTCTAACAATGGGAAGCAGTTACAGAGTGTGAGTGTGGGAATGTGTGTTCAGATGAGGTTAAGACGCAGGAAGGAACTGAATTGTTCAAACCTATCACTTACAAATAATAGTAGTGATTGCTACATCAGCATTTGAACGTTCAGTTAAGAATCACATATTTGTCATCTCACACCTCAAAGGGTTAAAGGAGAGCCTGAAACCGGGGGAGAGCCGTGAGGGTTACAGATGGAGATGGGGTCACAGTACAGAGGGTGCCACGGTGGGAGTCGAACCCCCAGCTGCATGGTCGGTAAAGGGGTTCACATTAGGTTCACTACTACAAGAAAGATATAGAGGCTCTGGAAAAATTTCAAAGAAGAGCAACAAAATTCATTCCTGGTAGGAAAGATATCTATGAGGAAAGACATAGGATGCTTCAGACCTCTTCAAGAGAATTGTTTCACACAGAGAGTAGTCAATATGTGGAATAGCCTGCCAGGTCATGTAGTAGAGGCAGAAACTCTGGGGATTTTCAAGACTAGGCTCGATACAGTGTTAGTGTAGGTGCGCGCGTGCGTGGGCACGTGCGTTTTCCCCGTTTGATGTCACAGCAGGCTTTCACTCAGTGTGTGTGTGCATATGCACATGTGCGTGTGCGTATGTTGGTGCATGTGTGTGTGTGTGCGCCTTTCCCCCCGTTTAGAGCATTGCTTACCCTGCAGAGTTGGGGTGAATCAGAATCCGAATACGGTATTCGGGAAAGCACAAATAATGCGATGGAAACAGATATTTCTTCTACCTGAAGTTGCTTGTTATTATTCGGATTCAGAATTTTAAAAAAGTCAGCTCCATGTCGAGTTCTCATAGCCTCTATTTAACGTTACATGGACAGAGAGAGAGAGAGGGGGGCGGCACCAGTTATGCACGGCTGCTAGCTATATCTGGAACTCCTGCAGCTGCTATGTGCACAAAGTTAGCTAGCAAAAGAGATCGGATTCATTTAGATAACCTCTAATTAAAAGATGATACCCATTCTGTTTGCAACATAGGACTTTGATTTCACTAACTAGTCGTTTCATTGACTACATATTATTGAAATGTGATCGCTATATTTTGTAGTCGCCCCCACCGAGTCAGTGCACAGCAGGCAGTGGGCTGATCGTTCCCGGCTATCACTCAGGGAAACTCTCGCATCGAGGAGGAGGAGGTGTCAGGTGCGGGAGCTAGCGAGACAAAAGCCTGGTGTGGCAGCTGTCATGGTCCTGTTTTCCTGTCTGTGTTTCCCTTGTTGGGCCGCCAGATGGCGGCACTTCTGTTTTGTGTCCTGCTCCCCCCCTGTTAATTGTATGATTGTTTCATTGTCTCGTTATCCCATCATTGTTCCCACCTGTGTCTTATCCCCTCCTTTTGGTTTGATTGCTTTTTGAGTTCACCTGTGTCTTGTTACCCCTGTCTATTTAAGTTCTCTGTTCCCTTGACTCGGGTGCTGGTTCCTTGTGTTTGTTGCTGATGAATGTTCAGACTTCCATGTACCTGCCTGCTTGTGTTTGTTCCCAACTTGCGTATGT
Source organism: Anguilla rostrata (assembly GCF_018555375.3). Taxonomy (NCBI): domain Eukaryota; kingdom Metazoa; phylum Chordata; class Actinopteri; order Anguilliformes; family Anguillidae; genus Anguilla; species Anguilla rostrata. The sequence goes on along the minus strand of NC_057946.1, from coordinate 31,893,400 downwards.
TTCAGACCGATTATACCTGCCTGTGTTTTGTTTGACCTGCCCTTGTGCTCTGTTTGACCTGCCCTTGTCCTCTACCTGCCTGTGTTCTGCCCTGCCCATGTTTGTGAGTTCCTCTTGTTTTCTGTTTTATTTAGATATTTTTTGAGTTTGTGTTTTTGCCCTTCGTGTCCTTTTCTGTTCCCTGTTTGTTTGCCTTTATTTTCTGTAAGGAAATTTTGATTTTTCATAATTATTCAACTGAAGGATACTTATATATCTTTACTGTAAATAGTTTTTTTTTCCGGAAAAAGGGAATTTTTCGATTTATGAAACTTTTTTTTTTCAGTTTCTGATTGCAATGCCCCCGTTAAGGGGGTGGGTTGACAGTTCGTGAAACTAGTTTATTAAAAAAAAAAAAATTTTAAAAAGGGAGAGAGATGAAAAGTACAGAGAGGATGGGGAAATATATTTCAAATTATATGTCAATTTTAAAAATCAATTTGATCCTTTGAAGGACAACGATTTTTTGCCAAAAAATAAGAGAAAATACAACATTTGCCCGATTTAACGTGACTTCCAGTGTTCTATCCGAATCCAGATACAAAACAGATAATTTTGTTGCTTAAACAGAACAGATACAGATAATGATGAACACTAAAAACGCTTTATAAACAACTGAAAAAAACAAGACTTGTAAAAGGACTAAATTAATTTTAAAAGCACCAGCAGTAAAATGATCAGTGGCTCACCTTCCTTCCCTGTCCTTACTGACAGACCCCCTAATAGTTGACCCAGCCGTGGTTTTAAACTCTCAAATTAACAAATTAAACAATGAAATAATCAAAAACAATAAATACAATAATTAAAATCAAATTTATCAATTAAACAATTGTAAATACTAAGGCCACCCTTCAAACACATTTTCAAGAACTTTAATTGATCAAGGGATTGGCAGACAAATCTATATACACAGGGGGTCCAGGACCAGGGTTGAGAAACACTGATAACTCAAAGCAAAAACATTTATTCAGCATGGAGAAATTATTAGCAAGAAAAGGTATGGGGATGTTTTGAGATTTTAAAACTTTTCCCAATTGGCAAAGAGAAATATAAAATGCACTGTGGGACCACAATCTGGTAAACTAGGTAAATTTATAATTGATTAATTGATTGAGCTAAGCCACACAAGCAATTTTTTCATCCCACATGACTTGAGTAAAAAAGCAAAAGGGGGAACACTTTTTTGATTTTCCCTTTTGAGCCAATTTATCAGGAATTATTTGGGGAAGCAAACATTACATTACATTACAGGTATTTAGCAGACCCCCTCATCCACAGCAATTTACACAACATTTTAATTGTATCCATTTATATAGCGAATATCAAGAATGCAGGTTAAGTCCCTGTCATGGTAAAACGGCAGTGCCCTTCCCGGGGAACAACCTCCCCTTTTTTGGTTACAACCCCTTTCCCTTACCCATGTGTAAATTCGCCTTGTGCACATAAGCACAAGAACATTTTTTGTGAAGATTTTGATTTTTGATACACTGATTTATGGATTAAAAGAAATGACTAATTTGCATAGTTTCCGCCTGACTCAGTTTTTTAAAAATTTAATATCTGAATGTTAGACATTAGTGACAAACATACTTAAGATAAAATGTTGTCTTTCACAACATTAATATATCTTTTTTTTAAAATCCTTAAAAATTTAAAAACACTACACTTCTGTTTTTTCCCCTTATCTGGAAATGTAGCCTACATTTGAGTGAGTTTGTGTGGTCATTTACTTCCCGCTCGACCCAAACCCGCATGTTGACTGATTTTTGTCTGTATGGACTTACACATGAATTCTCCTTTGTCTTCTGTTTTTACATCCCTCAGTTTCAGAGAGAAGTTTCCTTGGGGAATCTCCTCAGTGAAGAACTCAGCATCATCCCCTGAATCTCTCATGCTGTGACTCTGGTCTGTTCTCCCCTCAGAAAACAGCAGCACCAAGATTTCCGTTTGTCTTTATCCACTTTTACTTCTAACTCCTTTGAGAGGAACATGGGTGTCCACTGAGCAGTTCAGAATCACATCCTCATCAGCATATGCAAATACTGGCACGTCCGCACCAGTCACAAACAGCCGTTCTGAAAAATACAAGTTACATTTTTCATTTGTATTTCATTTTTACAGGGTGTGGTATATTCTACCTTCACGCCCTCTATGCATGTAAGCAAATAATTTCTGTTCATTTTATCATAATGACTATTTTTCATAGAAATTGAAAATTCAGCTTGTTTTCCAACAAATTTCATGCACAAATTACTTTTTCAAATATTAACCACAACGAAGCTGTCTGAACTTGCATCGACAAGTGGGCTGGGGTACTTTCCAATATCTATTTTCACCTTTGTTTCAATTTTGGGGCTCGGGGGAAGTGTGAACTACACACTTGTACAGTCCTTTGTCTTCACTAGTGACATTCCTAAGCAACAGAGAGAAGTTCCTTGGAGTTCTTCAGGAGAAAAAATCGTCCTGCCGCTGAAGTGGGGCCCTTATTCTGGCCCCACTTCCCTCCTTCCTGGAACAAATGCACCAGGATCCAGAATCCTCCCTCATCCACTGCACCCCCAGCTCATGCAGAGGTAGGGTATCCACAGAGCAGGGCAACGTTACAAAGCCCCTAACTGGACAACTAGGGGCATAGCAGGAGCCCCACTGCAAATCCTTTGGGAAACCAAAAACCGTTTGGGAAAATTTCCCTTTACAAAACGTGCAAAGCATAAAAACCCGTTTCATCCGTTTTATTTAATGAATAAATTATAATACCAAATCTAACTAGAATGCAAATGGAGTCAAAATCATACAGCAATAAAATCAGTATATTGGAAAATACAAACATAATTAAAAACGAAACTGAGTTATTACGGTAATAATTATGTAGCAATCAAAATGATTTTAATTCATGGGAAACTATACGACAGATGCTTTATGCGAAATCATCATAAAATTGTTTTTAAATGTCATATACTACTTTTTTTCGTTTAAACACAAAATGTTGTCCAGGTTACTACCGAGAAAAAGTCCGTTACCTTCCGTCCTGATAGCGAGAACAAACGACAAAACCCCAAACAGAAAACTCTCATCTTGTTTTTTCATCATGAGGTTCACGTAAAGTCTGTAAAAACTTTGTGTGACTATGCTAATACTCAAAACGAAGTAGGCTTCTAAAAAAGGAATTATAAAAACCCTTGCTTACTCGCACGTTCAATAAAGCACGATAAAAAAATAGTTTTTACTTACTTACTTCCATGGCCACGCCTTTTACCGTTTATTGCAACAGCGCTCTAAAGTGCATAAAAATACTTGCATGTAAAATTATTAACTGTCTCAAGACGTTTTAATGCATGATGTAAATAGATGCGTGCGCCTGTGGTTGAGAACGAGGTGGACACTTCGACAACATCACGCACGAAGCCACAAATTAAATACATGACGTGACTCGGTCTATTGAACCTGTGACAGACAACAGCAGCTGAGCTTTTGTTATTTGATCATGACACAACGCATCACTGCTATATGTGCAAGGACGGAGGTGGCAGTGGGTAAGGAACTGCGCTTGTAACCAAAGGTCGCAGGTTCGATTCCCTAGGTAAGGACACTGCCGCTGTACCATTGAGCAAGGTACATTTAACCTGCATTGCTTAGTATATATCCAGCTGTATAAATGGATGCTATGTAAAAGTTGTGTAAGTCGCTCGGATAAGAGCCGTCTGCTAAATGCCTGTAATGTTATGCATATGCATTACATCTTAATCTGACTAACTTAATTAAGTAATGATTAATTCATTTCTTGCTACCACAAAAAGCCAACTGATAGAATGTGATTCTCTAGTTACACAAAGTTACTCTAATTTGACAAAAAAAGATCTGATGCATCAGCAAAACCATGCATGCATAATATTACCATTACACTATCAGAAATGGGTACTGCAAGTTACTGAGGTGCTGAGTTTTTCAACCGTTTTCTCACTTAAAATGTTTTGAATGACATAAATAAAAACAGTAATTATCCTTTCCCCATTTCACCCCAGTTCGAAGCTCTAATGCATCTGTAAGCATGTCCCATTACTGCAAAATCCCAATTCTGGTCACTTTTTAAAAATAAAAAAAAATTAAAAGTAGAAGAAATTCTATCAACATATATTCTGCTTGGCCCCGCTACTCTGCTCAGGATAAGAGGGTATAGATAATGGATGTATGGATCTTCTGCTTGAAGTTATATTTACAATCCTTTGAAGAGTAGATTTTGGTCTACTTTTGGTCTAGTCAGTGTTCTAGAACTCCATTGTTTTTGTTGGGAATCTTTCCCCAGTGGATCCAAGTTGAGAAGGGTGAAGTAACACACTGAGGACCACTTTCCAATGAAAGATTTTTAAAACGATGCGCAAAGGGAGACTGCGCACGTGCCACAACAAGCGCTTGGTAGGAATCTCAACGTAGACAGTCACAAGTGAGGGTTTAAGCATACTCTTGAGAGGTGTGGTTATTGCATGCGTAAACATTCCCAGGAAGCTGATATACATTCAACAGACTTCCCAGGTCACCCAAATCGCCTGCTGCCGGTGACACTCCTTGGATCTGTGGCTATTGTATATCTTACAAACAGTAATTGAACTGTATTTGTAACCATTTGTCTCTACAATGGGAAGCAGTTACAGAGTGTGAGTGTGGGAATGTGTGTTCAGATGAGGTTAAGACGAGAAGGAACTGAATTGTTCAAACTCTATCACTTACAAATAATAGTAGTGATTGCTACATCAGCATTTGAACGTTCAGTTAAGAATCACATATTTGTCATCTCACACCTCAAAGGGTTAAAGGAGAGCCTGAACCGGGGAGAGCCGTGAGGTTACAGATGGAGATGGGGTCACAGTACAGAGGGTGCCACGGTGGGAGTCGAACCCCAGCTGCATGGTCGGTAAAGGGGTTCACATTAGGTTCACTACTAAAGAAAGATATAGAGGCTCTGAAAAAATTTCAAAGAAGAGCAACAAAATTCATTCCTGGTAGGAAAGATAAAATCTATGAGGAAAGACATAGGATGCCTTAGACCTCTTCAAGAGAATTGTTTCACACAGAGAGTAGTCAATATGTGGAATAGCCTGCCAGGTCATGTAGTAGAGGCAGAAACTCTGGGGATTTTCAAGACTAGGCTCGATACAGTGTTAGGTAGGTGCGCGCGTCGTAGGGCCGTGCGTTTCCCCGTTTGATGTCACAGCAGGGGTTTCACCAGTGTGTGTGTGCATATGCACATGTGCGTGTGCGTATGTTTGTGCATGTGTGTGTGTGCGCCTTTCCCCGTTTAGAGCTTGCTTACCCTGCAGAGTTGGGGTGAATCAGAATCCGAATACGGTATTCGGGAAAGCACAAATAATTTCATGGAAACAGATATTCTTCTACCTGAAGTTGCTTTTTTATTATTCGATTCAGAATTTTAAAAAAGGCAGCTCCATGTCGAGTTCTCATAGCCTCTATTTAACGTTACATGACAGAGAGAGAGAGAGGGGGGCGGCACCAGTTATGCACGGCTTTCTAGCTATATCTGGAACCTCTGCAGCTGCTATGTTTCACAAAGTTAGCTAGCAAAGAGATCGGATTCATTTAGATAACCTCTAATTAAAAGATGATACCATTCTGTTTGCAACATAGGACTTTGATTTCACTAACTAGTCGTTTCATTGACTACATATTATTGAAATGTGATCGCTATATTTTGTAGTTCCCCACCGAGTCAGTGCACAGCAGGCAGTGGGCTGATCGTCGGCTATCACTCAGGGAAACTCTCGATGGGAGGAGGAGGAGGTGTCAGGTGCGGGAGCTAGCGAGACAAAAGCCTGGTGTGGCAGCTGTCATGGTCCTGTTTTCCTGTCTGTGTTTCCTTGTTGCCGCCAGATGGCGGCACTTCTGTTTGGTCCTGCTCCCCCTGTTAATTGTATGATTGTTTCATTGTCTCGTTATCCCATCATTGTTCCCACCTGTGTCTTATCCCTCCTTTTGGTTTGATTGCTTTTGAGTTCACCTGTGCCTTGTTACCCTGTCTATTTAAGTTCTCTGTTCCCTTGACTGGGTGCTGGTTCCTTGTGTTTGTTTCTGACTTTCATGTACCTGCCTTCTTGTGTTTGTTCCAACTTGCGTATGTTTCAGACGATTATACCTGCCTGTGTTTTGTTTGACCTGCCCTTGTGCTCTGTTTGACCTGCCTTGTCCTCTACCTGCCTGTGTTCTGCCCTGCCCATGTTTGTGAGTTCCTCTTGTTTTCTGTTTTATTTAGATATTTTTTGAGTTTGTGTTTTTGCCCTTCGTGTCCTTTTCTGTTCCCTGTTTGTTTGCCTTTATTTTCTGTAAGTAAAGTCTTTGTTAATTTTCTCCTTTTGAGTTTCGTGTTTTTTTTTCCACTCTGCGCCTGGGTCCCAGCACCCGTACGTACAGCAGCTGGATTTCTTTCCAACACACATAACCTATAGATCAAAATGAAGCTTAGAACCTGTAGTTTTTAGCTGTGTGTTCATTTCCTCCATTTGAAATATTGAAAAAACGACGTTTTACCTTGTATTTCAGTCAATATTCATCCTTTTAAGATGTATGCTGTGTGTATCAGCCATAGGTCTTGCTAAACTGAGATTCATTGACCCATGTTAGGGAGGTATAGCCTTACAAAAAGAGTTCAGTGAGAAAATGTTTAAAAGACTGTCTTGATTTATAAAGCTTCATTTTCCTAGTTCAAACTGACTGGTCAGTGTCCCGCCCTAGTTTAGGGGGGTGGTGGTGGTTCGGATGGTTGCAGTCTATCCAAACTTAGTTCAGTAGGGAAAAATAAATAAAATAAATAAAATAAAACAGGCAAAAAAGTTAATGTATTACAGTTATGTAATTACTGTTGTAAAGTCGTAATTCACGCTTCCCTAGCGAACTGCAGTAACGTTAAGAAACGCGAATGCAGCATCATTGGAATTTAAGATTATTCATAATTATTCAACTGAAGGATACTTTTCATATATCTTTACTGTAAATAGTTTCTATTTCCAGTGCAAAACGGAATCTTTCGATTTATGAAACATTTTTTCAGTTTCTGATTGTTCAATGTCCCCAGTTAAGGGGGGGGGGGGGCGGTGGTGGGGTTCAGACAGTTCGTGAAACTTAGTTTAGTTAAAAATAAAAAAATTTTTAAAAAGCGAGAGAGATGAAAAGTACGTATGAGGATGTGGAAATATATTTCATAATTATATGTCAATATTAAATCAATTTGATCCTTTGAAGGCACAACGATTGCCTTGCCAATAAATATTATGTGAGAAAATACAAACATTTGCCCGATTTAACGTGACTTCCAGTGTTCTATCCGAATACAGATACAGATACAGATAATTTTGTTGCTTAAACAGATACAGATACAGATAATGATGTGGAACACTAAAAACGCTTATAAACAACTGAGAAAAACAAGACTTGTAAAAGGACTAAATTAATTTTAAAAGCACCAGCAGTACAAATGATCAGTGGCTCACCTTCCTCTCCCTGTCCTTACTGACAGACACTTAATAGTTGAGCCAATCAGTTGGTTTTCAATTCTCTCAAATTAACAAATTAAACAATGAAATAATCAATTAAACAATAAATACAATCAATTAAAATCAAATTCTATCAATTAAACAATTGTCAAGCTACTGAAGGGCCACTCCTTCAAACACATTTTCAAGAACTTTAATTGATCAAGGGATTGGCTATGACAAATCTATATACACAGTGGGTCCAGGACCAGGGGTTGAGAAACACTGATAACTCAAAGCAAAAACATTTATTCAGCATGGAGCACTATTAGCAAGGAAAGGTATGAGTGATGTTTGAGATTTTATAATTCTGTGTACCAATTGGCAAAGAGAAATACTTCAAAATGCATTGTGGGTACTGTCAATCTGGTAAATCTCATTGGCTGACCTATAATTGATTAATTGATTGAGCTAAGATCATTAATTAAGCTTCGACTCTTTTCATCCCATGCCATGACTTGAGTAACAGCACACACTGGGAACACCTCTTGATGTTCCTGAGCCAATTTATCAGGAATTACTTCTGGGTAGCCAAAACATTACATTACATTACAGGTATTTAGCAGATGCTCTCATCTACAGCGACTTACACAACATTTTACATTGTATCCATTTATACAGCTGGATATATACTGAAGCAATGCAGGTTAAGTACCTTGCTCAAGGGTACAAGGGCAGTGTCCTTACCCGGGAATCGAACCTGCGACCTTTGGTTACAAGCCCAGTTCCTTACCCACTGTGCTACACTCCGTCCTTGTGCACATATGCACAAGAACATTACTTTGTGAAGATTTTGTATTTTTGATACACTGGATTTATGGATTAAAAGAAAATGACTGACATTTGCATAGATTCATCGCCTGACTCAGCTGTTTTAATAATTAATATCTGAATGTTAGACATTATGACAAAACATACTTGAAGATAAATGTTGTCTTTCACAACATTAATATATCATTTTTTAAAAATCCTTATTTCAAAATTAAAACACTACACTCTCTGTGTTTTCCCCTTATCTGGTAAATGTAGCCTACATTTTGGAGTGAGTTTGTGTGTGGTCATGTTACTTACCAAGTTCTCGTAGCCATACCGTTGCGTTGACTGATTCTCTGTCTGTATGGACTTTACACATGAATTCTCCTTTGTCTTCTGTTTTTACATCCCTCAGTTTCAGAGAGAAGTTTCCTTGGGGAATCTCCTCAGTGAAGAACTCAGCACGTCCCCTGAATCTCTCATGCTGTGACTCTGGTCTGTTCTCCCCCTCAGAAAACAGCAGCACCAAGATTTCCCCGTTTGTCTTTATCCACTCTACTTCTAACTCTTTGAGAGGAACATGGGTGTCCACTGAGCAGTTCAGAATCACATCCTCATCAGCATATGCAAATGCGGGCACGTCTGCACCTGTCACAACCAGCCGTTCTGAAAAAATCAAGTTACATTTTTCATTTGTATTTCATTTTTACAGGGTGTGGTATATTCTACCTTCACGCTCCTCTGTGCATGTAAGCAAATGCTTTCTGTTCATTTTATCATAACTATTTTTCATAGAAATTGAAAATTCAGCTGGTTTTCCAACAAATTTCATGCAATAAAGACGCTTACTTTTCAAATATGTAACCACAACAAACAACAAAGCTGTCTGAACCTGCATCGGGACAAGTGGGCTGGGGGTACTTACCAATATCTATTGTCACCTCTGTTTCATTGGACTCATGAACAGTGTGAACTACGCACTTGTACAGCCCTTTGTCTTCAGTAGTGACATTCCTAAGCAGCAGAGAGAAGTTTCCTTTGGAGATATCTTCAGAGAAAAAATCGGCCCTGCCGCTGTAAGCTGGGCTCTGTGATTCTGGCCTACTCTCTCCTTCCTGGAACAGATGCACCAGGGTCCCAGAATCCCCTCTCATCCACTCCACCTGCAGCTCGTGCAGAGGTAGTGGGGTATCCACAGAGCAGGGCAGCCTTACAGACGCCCCCAACTGGACAACTAGGGGCATAGCAGGACCCCGAACTGCAAATCCTGGAACGGAAGACACGTTTGAAAGTCCTCCACAATACGTGCAAAACTTATAAAAAATTCCGTGGCATCCGTTTAATTTAATGAATAAATTATAATACCAAATCTAAACTAGAATGCAAATGGAGTCAAAATCATACAGCAATAAAATCAGTATATTGGTAAACACAAACATAATTAAAAACGAAACTGAGTTATTACGCTAATAATTATGTAGCAATCAAAATGATTTTAATTCTATAGGCTAATATTGAAACTATACGCACAGATGCTTCATGCGGAAATACGAAAAATCGCTTTTAAATGTCATATATGACTTTTTTCCGTTTAAACACCAGCTGTTGCCGTAGGCTACTACTGAGAAAAGTCAATTTACCTTCAGTCCTGGTAGCGCAGAACAACGACAAAAACCAACAGAAAACTCTCATCTTGCTTTTCATCATGAGGTCTACGAAAGTCTGTACAAACTTTGTGTGACTATGCTAATACTCGAAAAACGTAAAGTAGGCTACTGAAAAGGAATTATGAAACGCTGCTTACTCATACACGTTCTAACAACGCACGATAAAAAATATGTTCTTACTTTTACTTTCACTTCCATGGCTACCGCGCCTTTACCACATTTATCGAAACAGCGCCCTCTAAAGTGCATAAAAATACTTGCATGTAAAATTATTAACTGTCTCAAGACGTTTTAATGCATGATGTAAATAGATGCGTCCGCCTGTGGTTGAGAACGAGGCGGACACTTCGTACAACATCACGCGACGAAGCCACGAATTAAGTACATGACGTGACTCAGGTC
>NC_057946.1:31853001-31878001 GCF_018555375.3 Anguilla rostrata | reverse complement strand
CCTGCGTCAGGTTCTCCCTCATGCCCTGGATGGTTTCACCTGCACCAATTGCAGCATAGTGCCATGCAGTCAGAACCAATCATGACACAGGGCTGTACAGTCAGAACCGATCAGAACCAATCACACATCCTCTGTTAGTCATAAGCAATCACGTCCTCTGTTTTTTGGGGCTAATCACATGTCCTATGTTTGTTAGGACCAATCATGTCCTCAGTTCACTCATCACACATTCAAGTCCTCATATTTTCAACAGTCTCTCACTGGAGTCAAAAACAATTTAAAAAAAATATTTAAATTGACATCTCCATGACTTATCAACAAAAATAGCATTTGTACACATTTATTTAGTAAAATTAGAAGACATTAGATAAAATAGTTGTTACTGTGTCCAGAGTAAACTTGCCTTCACTTTCCCCAACACTTTTGGGGTTTAGGCCCGTTTTACACGAACTATGTACCTTTGTCTCTTTTTAAGAACTCTAGTAGAGTGCAGATGGTTGCGACAGCAGAGGCCACGTCTGGATCCTGCCTCATCTGCGCCCTAAAATACTCCGGCAAAAATCAATCTGAATTTATCCCCAATCCAGTTAGACAAGGACCTACTCCATATACATTGTTATGCAAAAGTTTGGGCACCCTGGTCAATTGGCATGTTTTGTTGATCTTCTAACAACAAAACATGCAATTTGCAGTGAACAAAATTGAACATTACATAATTTCCATAAATTTGAATGAAAAGTTACTTTTTATTCACTGAATTTACCAGATTGAAATAAAAGGTAACATATCTTACAGATACTCAATAATGACTGTTAGTAGCACGAGTTTCATCTATTGTTATAGATGACTAATCTAATAGCACTATAAGAAAAGAAGGAAAAAGCAAACACATTGAGTTGGAATCAGTACTGTGTTTGCATCATGTATTTCAAAGATAACATACTGTCTTCGTTCATTCTGTGAGGATGCAGTCAGATGTCTTTCTTGCCCGAGCTGGACCAAGGGGACTAGGTAGCCAGCCAGATAAGTCAGTGTTAACGAACAGTGGATTTTCTTGATTAAAAGGTTTCCCGAAACCGGGGAGAATCTATAAATATAAAAGGCTTACCTAGCTAGCTGACAAGAGAGTGTATTACAAGAGGGCTTTGATTTATTTTTTTAATCTTAAAGTGATAGTTCCCTTTCTGCAGTTGTGGTCTAAAGCAGTTATTTTTCAAACACAGTCCTCCGGACCCCCCGTGTATGTTGGTTTTCGTTCCAACCACATTCGTTCCACGCAATACCAGAATTTAAACCAGCTGTTAATGACTCTTTTCATTTTTTTAGGGAATAATTATCCCCTTTAGACAACATTATGTCAGAAATAGCTATGGATGCAGTGAAGAATAAAAGTCCCATATTGATATAGTATTGTATTACATTGCATAAAATGAGGTAAAAAAATGAACTGATCATATTAAAGGCTGAAGTGAATCAATAGGCTCCTAATTGCTTTGCAAATGATAATGAGCGAAACCTGCATGGTGTTAACGAATGTACTAATCTCAGAGCTGAACATAATGTCATAATTCGTCATTGCCTCCACCCTGCCCACATCTGTCGCCACCTGCTGCTCCCCATCACTGCCACCCGGCCCCACCCATCAGCTGAGCCACATCATAAACCCTGTAAAACTGACTGACATGTTGGTCACCAGTCAGCACCCTCAGCCGACCAGAGGAGGATGGGTATCCCCCTTGAGCCTGGTTCCTTCCGAGGTTTCTTCCCATCTGCCACAGGGAGTTCTTCCTTGCCACTGTTACCTTAGGCTTGCTCCTCTGGGGGTTTAGGCCAGGGTTGTCTGTAAAGCGTATTGTGACAACTGCTGTAAAATACGATGTACAAATAAAATTTGATTGATTGATTGATGGACGGACACAACGCTGAACATCCACCACCCTCTTCGTCATATAAAACCACAACAAACACAGTCAAGCAGCATGCATTAGAAAATCTTTTTTTATTTTTTTGTAATAGCTTTTTGGAAATCACATAACACAAATGCAAAATGAGACAAGATCAATTTATTTGCACAGCAACATCATATTGTACAATTCAAGTGCAGTTTTCCTCTAACCTGTCTTTATGTTGTCTATAAAACAAAGAATGCAGTACACAAATAAAGTGGAACTGACTTCAACAAAAAAGGCGACAGCGACAGTTTGCTAACATCTTGATTGACAAGTTCTTTACGGTATTAACTAAAGCCATGTTTGATAGCTTGATTTCCACTGGAATGCAACCAAAATGTTCTTAAGACAAGCATCCATAATAACTGAATTCAATTTCTCAGTCCTGATCTTGGAGACCCGTATGTACGCCAGTGTATGTTCTAACCATAGTAGTAAGCTTTGTATTACAATGAGCTGCTAATTGTTCTTAATTGGACTTTTTGAATGACAAATTATCCCCTTAAACCCTCATTATGCCAGAAATAGTAATGTATGCCCTTAAAAATAAATGTCCCATATTCACATTCTAGGAATTTCACTTATGCTTTCATTTACTGTGCTGTATGCACTATATGGAAAATAATTTCAGTTGAAAGAGGTTCCATAGCTAATTGATTCACTTAAAAACTGACAGGTGAACTCAGTTGGGTCCCATTTTCTCAGTGTTTGGGAACCTGAAACTATTTGTGTAATATAAATGGAGTTTACTGACAGAAAATGGCAACAAGCCAAACATGCATTGTTTTACACACAATTATGGTGGAACACTAAAAACGCTTATAAACAACTGAGAAAAACAAGACTTGTAAAAAGGACTAAATTAATTTTAAAAGCACCAGCAGTACAAATGATCAGTGGCTCACCTTCCTCTCCCTGTCCCTACTGACAGGCACTTAATAGTTGAGCCAATCAGTTGGTTTTCAATTCTCTCAAATTAACAAATTAAACAATTAAATAATCAATTAAACAATAAATACAATCAATTAAAATCAAATTCTATCAATTAAACAATTGTTAAGCTAGTGAAGGGCCACTCCTTCAAACACATTTTCAAGAACTTTAATTGATCGAGAGATTGGCTATGACAAATCTATATACACAGTGGGTCCCCAGGACCAGGGGTTGAGAAGCACTGATAACTCAAACCAAAAACATTTATTCAGCATGGAGCACTATTAGCAAGGAAAGGTATGAGTGATGTTTTGAGATTTTATAATTCTGTGTACCAATTGGCAAAGAAAAATACTTCAAGATGCATTGTGGGTACTGTCAATCTGGTAAATCTCATTGGCAGAACTTTAATTGATTAATTGATTGAGCTAAGCTCATTAATTAAGCTTTGACTCTTTTCATCCCATGCCATGACTTGAGTAACAGCACACACTGGGAACACCTCTTGATGTTCCTGAGCCAATTCATCAGGAATTACTTCTGGGGTAGCCAAAACATTACATTACATTACAGGCATTTAGCAGATGCTCTCATCCACAGCGACTTACACAACATTTGACATAGCATTTTACATTGCATCCATTTATACAGCTGGACATATACTAAAGCAATGTAGGTTAAGTACATTGCTCAAGGGTACAATGGCAGTATCCTACCCAGGAATCAAACCTACGACCTTTTAGGTTACAAGACCAGTTTGTTACCCATTATACTACACTGCCGCCCAAAACGCTGCTACCGGCTAAATCACTGCAAAGTATCAAGGCAACACCATCAATGGGAATTTCATTGCACACACCTACAGCCACATTCCCTGAGACCAAATCTGACTACACTGCTGCCGATAAGCCTCTGGAACTAGCAAGAGCCCTCAAGATGGCATTCTTAACAATGTCATAATTAGCACTTTGTTCAAGAGTCACAGATGACTAGGTCTCCTGGGCCTTTCCAACAAAAGCACACTACAAAAGTAGCACACAAACATTGCTAAACCAACCCAAAGTGGTGATCACCCTCTCAAAGTGCAGGAAATACTTCAACATCCTTTTTAACAAAAAGGAGGAATTGTTTTAATATGCCTACCAACATCAAACCCTGAGGGAGATTAAAAACCATAGAAGGCAGAGAGCTTGAGGTCCTAGAATCATGTTTTAGCTGGAGTTCTTTCAGCCCTAGTTCATGCTCCAACTGTTTTTCCTTCAAGCCAACTTCCTGCTTTTCAAGAGCCTTTTTTCATATGCCTCATGCTCTCGCTCTTTTTGCATATCCTCAAATTCTTTCATCCTCAACTCAATCTCAGTTTGAGAGTACTGCAGTAGGTTCCTCCACTCTAAGCTCAAGAATACCTTTGCCCTCAAGGCTATTCTTGTTCACAATGTAAAAGACTCTTGAGACACTTCTCCACTTCTTGTGAGTTCAACCTGGTAATGATCAGCAAGTTTCAATAGCTACTCCTTTGTAAACAGTTCCAACAGCTCTTCAGAAGGGTCACCAATAAAGTCCTCAATACTGACTGCAGTCTTTGGTTATCTAGAAATACAACCCCATATTAAATTCCAAGTCAAAAGCAACATAAAAAAAAAACAGAAATGGCCAAACTCCCCAATGATACAACAGCACCACTTGCTGCTTCAAAAGGAATTGTGCTTGCCCAAATTGCCAAAACAAAAGACTACCAAGATACATATGCATCACACATACAGCTGATTGGCACACCCACATAGGCACACCTCAAACCTGAAACTAAGCAGATTGAGTAAGACAAGCCTTTCATGGACACAACATAACAGTATACATAATCTGGCTCTTGTAGACAACAAAAGGATCCTTTACATGTCACTGGGACTGTCATCTGTTCCCTGTAAAACCACAGAGATTAGAATTAGAATTTATTACACAAGAACTTAGATGCTGAAAATAAGTGTTGCAGATAAACAGGATGACAGTATGTGAGTATGGTGTGAACTGTAAGGAAAAAAGGATGTCTCTCGAACGTGATGAAAAAGTACAAAGTTTATTTCCAATACCGGCAGTGACAAAGCGCATGAATGACACTTTGGATTCAGCAGAGTCCGACTGAACCACAAACCTTTCCAGAGGCTGCTTCTTATTTGTTTTCGAAGCTTTGAGCAGGAGTGTTGAATACACATACCAAGACGGATGTAGTCAGTTCTTGTAACACCTATCAATTAGGCCATAGTGTATTGGCTGTCCTGTTGTTATTGATTTAGCACGTCTGTTGACTTGAATGGTTCCCAATCTCTCACTCCCGGTCGCTATTCTACCATTGTACCAACTGTATTGTGATAATGATAAGATCAAGGGAATGTGTGGCCAGCAGACATATTGGCATCAGAGACAGATTTCTTACAGAACTTATCCCAACCAAGAATTAGAGTTCAGACTGATGTGAATCAGTCCCATTGAGAAACAGTATACAGCACAGTAAAATATTCTGTGTTAATTCATCTCTAACAGGCTCCATTATTATTGTGTAAATAATTAGGCTTAATTTGGGATGAAGTAAAAAATATTCCCCCACATCAATTCTGCTTTATGTGATTGTCTGTAATATACAGTGCACTACAAAATTATTTATACCATTGATGATGAACAAAAAAGTATATATAAAATAAATACAAGTAGTGAGATTTATTTTAACTGTATATTTTTGCAGAATATTTTCAACTTTTAGTGGTTTAATTGAATCCACCAACACTATTCTCAAATTTCAAATTTATTTCCTAAGAAATAAGAGGCTGAGTATGGAACAATAACATCTGGTCTGTGTGCCATATTTCCCAGTATGCTTTGCAAATTCATCATCTTCAGTATGTTTCTATACTACAAACTGCAATAAAGTGTTACAGTGATTACGTTTTTTTGTAGACCCACTCGGGAGTTACTTCCGCCATGGGTTCCCTTGGCAAATTTTCAATTAATTTTTCCCATAGATTTTTCGTTTTTTGTCGAAAATAAGGTCTGTGCTTAATGTATGTCGAAGAGACTTCCACGTTTTGTTCTACGAGATAAATTACACCCATTAATATTTGAGTGGCGGTTGCCAGAAAGTGACCATTGTTGTAGTTTCAATACAGCAACTTACCTTTAAAATGGGGTTAATGGGTTTAATTTATCTCATAGAACAAAATGTGGAGCTCTCTTGGGCTTAGGTTCACTATAGACCTTATTTTCGGCAAAGAACTAAATCCCTATGGGAAAAATGCATTGGAAATCTGACGAGGAAAGCCATGGCTCAAAAAAGCAAACTTACTTCCGGGTTTTAGGACTACAAACTAGAACATTATATTTTCCATCTTGAGGACTGCAGGAATCCTCTCGTGGACATACTGACTCACCTGTCTATGTGCTCTGCTCAGGTGGAGAGAGAGGTACCATCTCTTGAAGTTCCTGTGGCGTCTACAAAGAGAAATGACAGTGAAATTATACATGAAATACATCAATTATATGTGAGAACGTTTCACTATATGAATATTCAAAGAAATGCACACATATACAAGGATTCAAGTTTGTCGCTTTTGTTTTGTATTAATGTGAAAACCATAAATTACTTCAAAAACTGGCAGTGCAGATAAAACCTGAAATTTTTGCTCTTCTGGCTTGTTCTTACAATACATTTTCCCTCTGGTGGTAATGTTTATTTTTACAACATTTATGTTTACAACATCCCCCCACCAACAACATGTACAGTATGTGACTGCTTCCCTAGCGAATTAAAACTATGACTTATCACTACACACCAAATTTTGCTCAGTATCGAAGAGCTCCAACTCTTCATTCTAAGGTAAAATTAAATGGCAGTGTTACCATAAACAGAAATCTACAGATCGAGACACAGTCCCACTAATTTAGAAGGTTTTGCATTTAACTTATTTTATACAACAAGGCTTAAAATATACTAAGACAGCCAACTAAAACATTCTGATTTTGAAACAAGAAGCTTTCATGTAGTATATTTTGAAATATTATGAAAAGGATTTATAACAGATACATGTGCTCATAATTCTAGAAAATGCATTTACTACAGGTAGATTGTACTTACTTTGCTTTCATCTGCAGATCTAAATTCCAGAAATTAACAAAGATGGTCAACATTTAGCTAAATACGACAATATTGCATTAACACATGCATAATGTTCTTTTCAGATTGAAGGAATTATGTGATATGTGAGTGGCAGGCATATTTGAAATGTACCAAACGTTAGCAATATTTCCAAAGGATACTTACAGCATCTTGCACACATCTGTAAAACCAGCCAAAAGGCCAAAAAGAAAAACTCAAAGGGAAAGACGATCAACCGAAGATCCACAGTTCGCTCCCCTTTTTCTGAAAGTAAATATGTGTTTACAAAAACCGTTACAGAGAATCCCACAGTTTGGCCTTGCGATTTCCAGAGTTAGCACATTTCTCAGAGATGGTCACATTTAAAATTGGCTTTTAACACCTATGAATGCACTGGTCTTCTTCTTTCATGTCCTACGTCAGACTGTGCTTGCCCAATTCTTTACACTAAGCTGGGCCGAATGCACTGGTAGTACAAAATACGACACAAATTAGGCAGTAGGTTTTAGTTTTAGATCAGAATATTTGACTTCTCACACAAACAGAATAATCAACACAGATGTTTGGATTGAGATGTTTTTGTTTTTTTACTGTACTCACCTGCTTTCAGAATTACTTCTGTTGCTAGAGCAACTGAATTAAGGACACTTAGGACAGCAGAACCAAACACATATACTAGGATATGAGGAACAGCTGAAAAGCAATGAGATCTGTTTTAGTAAGTGTGTAAATTTAAAGCAAAAATACTTGCCCTTCTTGATTTTCAGAGGGAAAATTGTTTTTTTTACTATTACACACACCAATTCATTAAATGTTTATTTCATTTTGAATTATTTTTCTTTTACTAATTTTCCCCTGCAACAACAGTGTTCAGCCTGGGAATTGAACCGGCGAACTTTGGATTGCAAGACCAACTCCTTGCCCATCATACTACACTACCGCCCGGGTATAATCCTGTGTGTTCCCCTGTGTCTTCTGCTCATCTGGTAGCCTCAGATCCCTTGCTATTATTCTTTCACTCCTGTCCTAATACCAATTGTACAGACAGGCGCAGCCACTTCAAGGCCAGGTGAGGTACTCATGAGAGAGTTGCGTTTGATGATGAATGATTATCAACGTGATGAGAAGAAACTGATGAATACGTTCTATGGGTGTGACCAATGTGAGGGGTTACTGATTGTTGCCAATAAAAGACGAAATTATCAGGAAGATTACTCAGAGTTCTCTTGGACGGCCCATGAGATGCTCTCCGGTAAATAGATTGTCTCTTATTGGACCCGCTGTTGACCTCTCATTCTTTGGGATTCCTGAGTGTGTTCCTCGGGTGTTGGTCACCACATCAATTAAATAGTACTGTACCTGGTAGATTTCTCCTGCGCCGAAAGTATGCTGCTGCAGTCAGGATGAAGAGGAATGCATATAAAAACATCAATGCTGGGCGGTCTGTGGTAACACACATATGAATTCATTAAAGTTTTGAGCGAAATATTTCATCTTTGACAAAAGAAAATTTTAAACAAATGATTCCGTAATTTGAATTTCGATAGCTATTATGGGACTGGATTACCATATAAGATGCCACAGTCCTGCCAGGAGCAATGATATAGTTAATAATAGAGAATAATGATTTAAAAAATATGAGTATATAATGAAATTACAACTTAGGTATCCCGGGACAGCACATTTGTGTTGGTAATATCATATATTTTAACAGACTGCAGTTTATGCAGTATTAATAATGTAATAATGGGGGTGAGATGTGTGGAGCAGTCTGTAGCATGGCCTAGTCTTGAGCCATGTACAAATCTCCCTGTGTGGTTGACGGTTCGATCCCCTGCCACGGCACCCCCTGAGCTGTTATCATCCACCCTCTGTCTGTTACTCTCACTGCTTTCTCCCTGTCGGACCAATTAAAAATATATGAAAGGAGGAAGGACTCCTTTTGGGAAAAAAATATAAATGGGACTGTTCTAGTTGGTGGATGGGCCCCTCGCGGTCTGGTATCTGTTAATGCATTGTTCTTATGCATGGATGGGTCCCACAGTCTGGTATCTGTTAAGGCACTGTTCTAGTGCATGGATGGGTCCCAAGATGTGGTATCTGTTAAGGCACTGTTCTAGTGCATGGATGGGTCCCACAGTCTGGTATCTGTTAAGGCACTGTTCTAGTGCATGGATGGGTCCCAAGATCTGGTATGTGTTCATGCACTGTTCTTGTGCGTGGATGGGCCCCTTGGTCTGGTATCTGTTAAGGCACTGTTCTAGTGCATGGATGGGCCCCATGGTCAGGTATCTGTTAAGGCACTGTTCTAGTGCATGGATGGGCCCCATGGTCTGGTATCTGTTAAGGCACTGTTCTAGTGCATGGATGGGCCCCATGGTCTGGTATCTGTTAAAGCACTGTTCTTGTGAGTGGATGGGCCTGGGACCGAAGCCCGACTCTGTTGGTAGCCCATCAAAGTGATGCATAATTGGCAGGAGCATCGCCCAAATTTTGGGAAGTGTTCAGTCAGCCAGGTTCCATATTGCAAATGTATTGGAAATGTATGGTCTGCTTACTAAAGCTACAGATGAAGTGTCTTGCTCTGACTCATGTCCGTGTGGAGCTTCGCTTTTGGGCTGCAATGTGGGGAAAAGGGAGAGGGTGACTGCGTGCTTCATAGGTGAGAATGCGCACGTCTACACCATCTCATATCGGCTGCGTAGATGTAATATAACAATGTGTACCAATAAATTAATGTTAAGTGATTTCCCCAGCACTTCTTCCAGTCTTATACACATATACCATTTATGCAAAAAAAAAATGCAATTATGCACAAAACATTGGAACTTAATCAATAAAGTAGGCCAAAACAGATTCATCCAATATTAATGTAAAAAAAATACCAAATTCCATACCTTTATCCTTCTCTGAAAGGACACCCAGATAGTGAAAGCTGCATGTAATTTCAAGAATTAAGCAAAGCACCCGCAGGACTTTCCGATTGAAATCTGAAAGAAAATGTGCTACCATTAAGTCAGAAAATTCATGTTATATTTACTCAACATACTATATTGTTCTGACTGTGAATGATGGTATAAACAGCTTTAACAAATGTTTTGCTACAAAAGCCCTTATTTGTATCACAATATTTGTAGCAAGTTATACTTACATACATATTTTATTCTCTGCAAACAGGTTTTACACAAAGACAGTATTAGAACTCCAAAACAGCCGATAAAAACGCCCAGAACCAACCCTGAAAAACAGAGAGGTACACAACAAAGACATTGTTATACACTGCTACTGGTGATTCTTTTGCATTTTATATATATACATTTATTTATATTGGTAATATACTTTAATGATTATAAGTGTTGATAATAAAAATAATTTAAGTACACTAAGAAAATCAGCCCCATACACCAGATGTAATGTTTATTTTAAAATTTAAGCCACGAAAGACAGCTGATCTATTTTGAAACAAATCTATTTATTTAAATCTATTTTGGTTTCAATATTAATGCAAACCATAACCTACCAATTACAAATCTTACAAAATAATTTGGAGTTTATATTTTCTGCAGAAGAAAGTGCTTTTGATGAATAGCAACCTTCCTTTTCAATTTAAGGTACTATCAGATTTGTTTGTGACATAGATCTTAACAACTTAGATTAAGTTATTTTATTGCAGTTAACAGATTTTTGCTGTCTGGCATTTAATAAACATAACATGGACACATGGATTATCAACACAATAATTAAAGCCCATTTATATTAAGATTATAATCATTTGTATATTTGTGATAGGGAATTTTAAAAAACAGACTTTTCATGTGTAGTTAATGATTAAAAAATGGAAATACAAATGTAAGCCAATTAATAAGATTTTGGCCCACAAGCATGTCCTGTGTGCTTTATAATCTGCAGTAATCTTGGAATTCTGCAGTATTCTACATTTGTGGTTTCATTTTAGTCAGTAGCCAATTAAGGCCTTGAGGTGTGTGGATTATTTAGCCAATCAACTGGTGCTGAAACACACAAAAAAAAACCGGCAGACACTAGCCGTCCAGCACTTTGATTTTAACTATATGAATGCTGGGATGTTATTTGGTCATTTTGATTAGCTACATGGGTGTGACAGCCACATATTTTCTGATCCTCATTTACACAAGTTTCTGTGCACTACCTGTATGTGCTTGGTATTGTTTAATATGGGTTATTTTACAGGGCAACTTACCCATTGAAAAAAAAAATGCATCATGCGTGACAATCAGAAAGGCTCCTTCAAAACAAGTGGCAATGTTTAGCCACAGAAACACAGCGGATGACTGTGTAAGTATCTGTGGTACAGCTTTCAACACTGTAAGTACAGAGAAGGACAATGTTTCAGTTATTTGGTTACTAATGCATGTGGACACACATTCATATGAAAAGTTTCAATGGACACTTCGAAACATTCTTACTGCAGTATGTATTTATACATGAAATGCATGTGTGTGTTGACATCTCAGTGAAACAGTGATATTTTGATTTTGAAATGTTGTTCAAAGTCCATACGATATTATAGTATTAGCTGTTACTAAGTAAGAAAGCTGCCTGTTCTCTGTCCCTCTCCCCTCCACATACAAACTGCGCATACAATCTGTGACGACCCCCTACTCTGCTACCCGTGCTGCTTGTTTTGGTGTTTGTTCACAGGTGCCTGAATCGCGGAGCAGAGGGTCATTTGTGCAATTGGGAGCACCTGTGTCCAGGGCTCCCAGAGATATTAAGATGCTGAACATTTTAATAAGAACATTGACTCTTGGAACCACTGGATTCAGAAAATAAACATATTTTACTTAATCCTCACATCCCCGTCAGCACAATTCCATAATGCTGTAATACATCCCACTGGACATCTGCAGGCAAACACTGATTGTATGCACAATGTATTGTGTAACGTGTATTTTGCTATATTGTAAAATATAGTCTTACCTGAAGAACAAACTGCCAATAAACTGCACAATAACACAACTCCGAAGCAGACTCCAGAAACAACTTTTCTTCCTACATTTGGAGCATGGTATATCAAAACATTCTGGAGAAGAACTGATTGGAAGAGAAGTGAGAGACAATTAAATCATGCATAGGACACTTAAAGAAAATTAAGTATGTTATTCATTGTGCAGTCAAATACACTACATGGCCAAAAATATGTGAACACCGGACATCCAATATCTCACTATGTTAAATGTCTGGGCAGGACATACCAGAATAAAGCAGAATAAAGTGGAAGCCAGGGAGATTTAATTGTTGCCTGATCTAGTGCCTTCTAGTAGCTCACAAACACTCCGTAATAGCCTAAGCTGTCCCTACGAAAAAGATCTCAAAATATTCATTTTAATATTTAATGTCACCATAATGCTCACGAGGAAAGAGATTTAATTTACCCAATTTACCTATAACCTTACAAATAAGTGTTGTACTGTAGATTGATCTGAACTCATAATATACTAAAGGGACAAAATCAGTACTGCTTGGATCCTGCATGATCATTAAGTAAGTATGCACAGTCAGGAGAAGAGGGGGTGTCCCACCCTCTCTTTCAGTAGATAAAATGCGTGTCTTTCTTTAGGAGTTCAGTTTTTAACAGTTAGTTGGAAGTAGGCATCTGAGTCCTGCATCTAGGTTAGGCATTTTACATTTCATCTCTGGTTTTTTAATTTTGCTCTTGGCACAAGAGCAAAATTAAAACCTGGGGTTACCATTCTCCTATGGTAACCTGGGGTTACCATAGGAGAAACAGCTCTGGTTCGGTATTTCAATCATTCATTTCTTGTGTGACTGTAACCTGTCTGTCTGCTACATTCATACATTTTTAAGGCAGCGGAACCTCATCATTAGATTAGACGTGAATATCTGGTATAACTTCATAAATTTCTTTAATCATTCATTAAATTCTTTAATAAATTTTAATCTGGTTGTACAATTTGATGCAATAACATTTATTACATTTTAATCTGGTTGTTTTATTTAAAAGTTGGTCCAACATAAAGAAGGATCCAACAGGTTTCTCTGCCTATCAACAAATTCAACAATTTAATTTATAATTGATATCTTTGATAATAATTACCAAATTAAACCAAATAAATATGTTGGATAAGTGAGGTAATTTAACTGTTGATGCACTTGTGTTCGGTATTCAGAGTGCCAAACATTAAAGGGCATTAGCTGTTAAAAATGCTGGATTCAGAAAATAAACACACAGTATTTCACTTCATCCTCATTTCCCAGACACACTATAATGAGGAAAAAACCCCAAACACCTGTCTGACATGATAAACGCAAAACTTAAGGCAACTAGGCCCCAAAGAGCAGGAGCTGAAGATGGCTGCAGTACAGGCCTGGCAGAGCATCACCAGAGAAGATACTGAGCAAATGGTGATGACTAAGGATCAAAGAATTCAAGCAGTCATTGCATGCAAAGGATGTGTGACAAAGTACTGAACATGACTACTACACTGACATTATACCAACGAATAGGCAATTTAAATACCAAGCTTGTGAGGACTTTGCTGAAGACAGCAGTGACCACTGGCAAATTACATGTATCCAAAAAGCTAGAAATCAAACATTCAGAGCCAGTATTATTACAAAATGAAATTTCAATTATTTTGTTGAACAAGGTTATCTCTTCATGATCTGTTTACTCTGAATTAGAAATAACTTGTTACATCCTTGATTCTGACCAAACTTTGGACCATTTCTCTCATGTGTTTTCAAATTCTACTGCTGAAAACATGCCCCCTGTCAAAACTTCAGGATTAAAAACCAGTTTAACCCCTGGTGTTCCTCAGATCATTCTGCAGCTATTCATATCAGAGACAAAGCTTGGTCCTAAGTTAGAAGACTGGTACGCCTGCTAATTAGCTTAACTTTAGGAAACTGAGCACCGATGCATTTACCTGATAAGAAAAGTCCAGTGTGATTATTACCTGACCTCTCTTTCAAAATGTAGTAGAGATGGACATAGCTTTTGGAAAATGGTGAAATCACTGAAAAATAATTCCACCACTACTCTCCCTTCTTGCATTTTCAGTTACATTATTTTATTATAAATAAAACAGATATGGTGGAAGCTTTTAATCATCATTTTATGTCCTCTGGCCATTTGTTTAATAGGCTGTCTGTTGAAATTGTTCCAGATAACTACCCTCAGTCCAAAAATAGGAACTTCATCCAATTCATTTTGTCCTAGCAAATGCTCTTTTAGACCTATAAGTTATTATGAAGTTTACAATGCACTAGCTAGCAAAAATACAAGGAAGTCAGTGGGACAAGACAATCTTGATCCTTGCCTTTTGCGTCTCAGGGCTCATATAATGGGCATACCACTTGCTCACATTTTTAATATAACTTTTATTTCAGGTAGAATCCCAAAATTATGGATTGCAGCTCAGGTTATCCCTCTATATACTGTATACTGTATTGGCTGTACCAGCGATCTAAACAATTATCATCCAATTTCAAAATTTTCCTGTTTAGCCAAAGTCTTATCACTGGCTAACTCTCAGAAATGAGCCTTTGTGGAGGTGAAAGACATTCCAGAACCACAACATTCAGGTTTTAGGCCTGTCATATCACAATACTAGCAGTAATTTTTGAGATTAATTATATTGTCAACTCTTTGGATAATAAGCGGCATTGTGCCGCACTCTTTATCAACCAATCCAAGGCATCGGACGCTGTTGACCATAATATTTTATTGAAAAATGTAATCCTCCTTTGGATTGGATGAACTTTCTCTTGACTGCTTTTATGCATACCTCTTGGAGAAAACTCAAGCTACTGTTGCTGACGCCTGATGGTATTAAATCAAGCTCTCTTGAAATTAGTAAAGGTGTCCCACAAGGGTCTATTCTATGTCCACTTTTATCCACACTTAATACAAATAAGAGCAATCTCAGCAGTGCATTGCAATGTCCATTTTTATGCAATGATACAATATTGTATGCCTTGTATAGCTCCAAGTTTAACCAGGCCATTACTACTTTACAGTCTGCATTTGATGCTTTTCAGTTAGCTCTTATTAATCACAAGCTTGTTTTAATGTTTGATAAAATAAAATGCATTTTATTTTCAGGAGATTTATTACGGAAAACTTCTAACGTCTGCATTCGTACACTTCAGGGTACCCAAATTGAAATATTTAGGAATTTGTCTGGATACTAGATTGTCCTTTAAACCTCACATGGAACATCTGTCTCAAAAGCTATAATTGGATTCTTGTAGAGAAATAAAGCATGTTTCTCTATGCAAGGTTTTTATTTGGCCATGCTGTGTTGCTGTGTTTACAATCAAAGTCTCCTCCTCCATCATCAACCCTGTCCACTCACCCCAAGTACCCGACCTAATGTACTATCTAGCTGGATAGGAGGTAAACGTTAGTACCATGTAATGAGTGACTTCGCACAGCAGGTAATGTTACTTACAGATCCAACACAAAACAAGCCAACTCAACATTGCTTTTCATCCTCTTGGCAAACTTCTGCAGACTACCAAGGAAATGCAATTCTAAGGTTAACTGTAGTTCTTGAACGAGCCCTGTCAGCTTGTCTTTTTGCTTTTGCTGTATCTGGGCTTCTTCACTAGCAAGGTAGCAACAAGCACTCCACTGAAATCTGATCCCAAACCACAGGCTCTGTAGCCACACCCACCCCTCCCCACACAGAAAAGAGCGCCACGCCCAAAATGTCCCAAACACATCTTAGAATAACAAATACAGGTAAAGGTTCACAAATTGCCAGTGCTTCATAGATATGTTTTTAGCATGGTTATACAAGGAAAAAATTGTACATCGTATGCCTTTAATAAACTGTCTTGTCTGCACTTGACTATGTTGCTAAGCCACCAAAAGTATTTTTGCAGTATGTACACTTACCAGAATTTATCCATGCTGTAACAACAATATACACCAAAGGCAGAGCCAAGTCAGTGAATCGCTGGTAATGTATACCTGTGAAAAGAAACCAGTTATTTTAACAGCTCTATCCAGTGCTCATGATGTTCTTTAGGCTTTAGCCACAGAAAAATGCCTAGTCACCCAAACCAGAGCCACTAACGTTACAATTGGAGTTGCCATGTACAATTATAAAACCTAGTCTATCTAAATCTTAACACTGAATGAACCAGGGCATCGGGGGGAGGGCACTGCCCCCCCAAACTCCATGGATAACTACCACTACATGAAACAAGTATGTTCGTGCAGAGTCACTGCATTTGAGATGCTCTGTGAATATCAGAGAAAACATGCTTATTGCAATGGTGCCATCTGTTTTATATATATTGTTCAATAAGCAAACTCACCTCTATCATGGTTAGTAGGCCTACGCTTTCCTTGTACGATAGTCTGTGATCATATCAAACTTAGCCTATATACCCATTCTACAGAAAATGTGTTCAATCAAACTATTCAATTTAATTATTTGTGGTCATTTCTTTGGTACTAGTGTTATTTTCTGATATGCAAAGATTGCTGGGCCATTACATGGCCAAAAGTATGTGGACACCTGACATCCAACATCTCATCCAAAGTTATGGGCATAAATATGGAGTTGGTCCACCCTTTGCTGCTATACCAACCTCCACTCTTCTGGGAAGGCTTTATATTACATGTTGGAGCATTGCTGCAGGGATTTGCTTCTATTCAGCCAGAAGAGCATTTGTGAGGTCGGGCACTGCAGTTGGCTCTCCGATGGATCTCAAAGGTGTTGGATAAGGCTAAGGTCAGGGCTGTGTGCAGGCCTGTAAAGTTCTTTCACACCGTTCTCAACAAAAGTGTTTCTATATGGACCTCACTGTGTGCCCAGGGGGCATTGTCATAGTGTATCTGAGGGTGAGAGGGGACCATCATAAGTAGCTTCCGCCAAATATTTTTAAAAAGCTAGCTAGAGAGCACGCCATTTCGTTATCCACTTTTCATTCAAATTAAGTGCTTTCTCTTTGAATCTCGCAATGCTGCCAACGGATGTGTAAATATTATGTTCAATAAAAACCACAAATGTCAGACCAATATCTATATTTATGGAATGCAGGGTATTTTTTCTGTGTACTTTCACTTCTTATCTGTATAATGAAGTTCTTAAAAATCAATAAGCAATGCAGGCCTGAAAACTATAGCACGTACTGTGCCTTGAATAAAAAGTTGTCCCCCCCAAATTTCTGTCTGCCCTCCCAATCACAGCAGTCTAGATCTGGGACTGGAATGAACTATAAAAATACTAACATTACTATCACTAACAAACTAATAAGTGCCAAATATAGAGCTAAAGAACAATATAGAACATGAAACAAAGAAAGACTCAAAAGGATTTCTACCTACGTTAATCTAAAGATGAAAAAAAAAGGCTGTTACAACTTGACCGCAGGTGGGCTGAAATGAGCAAGGTAATTTGTGCAGCCGTTTTAGACGGGCTGAATACATAATACTTATCCATCAATCAAGAAGAGGGGCAGAGATGGGGCTTTAACTTACGTAGCTTATGTAGAAGTAGGTTTTTACATACTTCAATGTCACAGGTGTGGGGTGGGATCCAAGCGAAACAAAACATAACTTCCTTTGTGTGGAAAGCTAAATTTTAACAATAGGGCTGATAATATGTATCAAATGAGGAGACAGAATACTTGAGTTAGACTCAAAATCTGATTTAGTGTTTAATACCTCTTTAAGCTAACATACTTACTAATGTCATGTGATATAAGGAGGCAAAAATTGTGTATTTGCACATGTCACAAAATACATATTATAAAATAAACATACCAGGAAGTAACTTTATATATGGAGCCACCTTAAATATCACTAGGATCCTCATGAGATTTATGGTACTGCAAACATTAGCCTCTACAAAAGAGCCTGCAAAACAAAAAGGACATAAAAATGTAAGCAGTGACAAATATGCAGCTTTGTATTTTTATTTATATTTTTCACACTTTTCCCCAATTTTCTCCCCATTTTGGAATGGCTGATCTATACAGCTGCCCTGATGCTGGTATCCCTGCAGCCAATGCAGGAGAGTGTAAATGAGTATGCGCTCTCCATCAAAGCATGTCAGGTCAGCATCTTCACACCGCCGCCCACAAGCCAAGGTTTGCATAGGCATAAGTCACAGGAAGACACTTCATATGCAGCTTTGGCAGCAAACTGGTCATTGGGGTTCACTAGAGTGCGATGAAGCGCAGATTCATGCACTAGAACAGTGCCTTAACACATACCAGACGGTGGAGACCATTCATGCACTTGGACAGCGCCTTAACAGATATCAGACAGTGTAGACCATCCATGTAAACTGTCTTAAAATTATCAATTCAAAAGAACAAGTAATATAATTTATTTTTCTTTAAAAATACTATCAAACATATCATAGGTCACCTAATAATGGCACGATACACCTACATGTGCTCTGTGTACCAATGTAGAAAAAAGACAAATAAAAATATAATGTTAGGGCTGCTGGGTGGTTCATCTGGTCTAGGCACTGTTCTGGAGAATGGCTGAGCTTCACAGTCATGTATGGCGTCCAAGGACCAGGGCCAGTAGCAAATGCGTTGCCCAGGGATGGGAGTGTTCAGTCAGTTAGGGGTCCCTGTTTAATCACTCTCCCTCTGCCTCATGTCTGTAAAAATCTTGGCTGTGGGCTGCGATGTGAAAAGAATCAGGCTGGCAACATCATGCGTCCTTGTCTATACTCTCGCAAATCAGCCACGAGTATCGCAGCATGAGCATAGCTGTAAATAGCTAATAGAACATTCAAAATTAGGGAGGGAATTGGGCATGGAAAACTTTAAAAAAAAAGAAACTAAGTAAAACAAAGCAGACAGACTTACTTTCAATTTTCCCCCATATGGAGAATGCGATGGATATCAGGATGCATGGAACTGAGACTTGAAGGCAGTATAGCAACAGAGCCCTGTTGCTTACATCTGTGAAGAAATAAGAAAAATTCAATCACCACACGCATATCATTGCACACATTATTGGAGTTATGGAACTATTACAGTTGAGGCCAAAAGTTTACATACATCTTGTCAGGGTTCTGTGTCTTCCCCCCCCGTGTTGTTTCTCCGTTGGGCCGCCAGATGGCGGCACCTCGGTTTTGTGTTCAGTTAATTGTTTTATTGTTTTTGATTATCTAATTATTAGTTGCGTTTTGTCTCGTGTTCCCCTCCCTCTCTGTGGCTTGATTGTTCATCGTGCCCTCCTGTGTCTCGTCTGCGTCTCTCTATTTAAATCGCCCTCTCCCCAGACTCAGGCGCTGGAACCTTTGGTTTGGTTTGTTTGCCTTGCTACCTGTTTGTACCTGTTCCTGCCTGATTCCTGTTTACCTGTTGTTTGCCTGCCTGTGCCCTGATTCCTGTTTACCTGTTGTTTGCCTGCCTGTGCCCTACCTGCCCAGTTTTTCCTCGTTTTTGGGTTTCTGTATTTTTTGTCTTGTTTTTTTGAGGATTTCGTTGTTTGTAAATTTCGCCCTGTGAGACTCTTTGTTCCCTGTCTTAGTTTATTAAAGTCCTTTGTTTTCCCCATTTTTGGATTTTCAGTTTTTACTCTGCGTTTGGGTCCATTCCCGCACCCACTCCTGACACATCTAGGCTAAAGACATTCACACTCAATTTTTCACAACTCCACATATTTCATGTTACCATACATTTCCTGTGTTAAGTCAATTAGGGTATCTACTTTATTTCCATAAGAGGTCATTTCAAAATAATAGCTGAATTGTATCGTGCTATACTGTACCAGTATCTTATCCCATATTACAACCAAACTGCTTAACTTATAATAACAATTAGTTGTCATTAAAGCTTATATTTTTGTATATGCGTGTTTGTGTTTCCTCTCTCATGCTGATGGAATGATCCACCAACAAAGTCAAATAGAGACATTTGAATTAATAAGTGCCGAGGGTCAATTCCCTCTAATTTTAAGCGTTGAGGTTGATAAAGGGTGATCTCCAGTTATTCTGGGTTCTATATTCAGAGGGCTGTGCCATTGACAGGGTAGCTGAGGGTGGCCCCCTAATTAAATTTGAAATAATACAATAGTATTAATTAATTTAAATTTAATAACTCAGCTAAGTTCTATCAACCTTATGACAGAGGTATGCTTAGGATCATTGTCCTGCTGGAAGAACCAGTTGTGACCAAGTTAGGCCTATAACTTTCTAGCTGATGTCTTGAGGTGTTGCTTCAGTATTTCGAGATAATCCTCCTTCCTCATGATGCCATCTATTTTCTGAAGTGCACCAGTCCTTCTTCCAGCAAAACACCCCCACAATATGATGCTGCCACCCACATGCTTCACAGTTGGGATGGTGTTCTTTGGATTAAAAGCCTCACCCCTTTTCCGCCATACATAGCGCTGATCATTATGGCTCGGTCTTAATCCTGGTCATCACCTGCAAACTTCATTCTGGGTTTTTTATGCCGATCTTGGAGTAGGGGCTTCTTCCTTGTGCGACAGCCTTTCAGGCCATGGCGATGTAGGATTCTCATAATGGTGGATGTAGATACTTTGGTACCTGATGCCTATAACACCTTCATCAGTTCCTTTGTTGTTGTCTTGGGGTTCAGTTGAACCCATTGGCGTAGGAACCGGGTGGGATGGGTGGGACGTGTCACCCCCCAATGTTTGTAAAGAATCTAATTGTCCCCCCCAACCATAACTGATCCCTCTCCCATGTAAAGCTTTCAATAAGGACTGCAACAGCAATAAAAGATTACTTCAAAATTATGCGGAAAGGACTGTAATGCCTGTAAACATAACGTGAATGATTGACTCCCCTCTTCATACAGTAGCAGTGGTTTGCCCCCAGGGCCACGAAAAGTTTGAGCTTACGAAAGCACAAATGGGATATGTAGTCAACAATTAGAGGTGATTGCTCAAGCCGATCATACTATTGACTTCACTTCCCATGACCCTTATAGAAATAAAAATGGTAAGAAGAAATTTTAGGATAGTGCTTCCGAATTTGCTTGTGTCGAAAGTTCTGCGACGGAAACAGCGATAGATTTACCAACTAGCATCTGTCCAAAATGTAAACAAGCCAGGCAGTTTTCACGATCTGGAAAACTTTTATGACAACGTCAGCTAAAGTCAGTGACTCACAGCGGTTGGAAAGAACGGTAACGGTAATCTTATATTTGTAACGTTACCTATCAGTATGCCAGCTAACGTCATTGTTAGCTAGCTAGTTGTCAATGAATGGACTATGATATCTGATAGCATAAGTAGCTAGCTAGTTAATAGCTGTCGGTACACTGTCTGAATGTGATGTTCACGTAACTTAGAAAACTACCTGGCGATAGTTGCACTCGGTTGCTAAGCAGGGAATTAACGTGACTCCCCATGTTGCAGTGTTAGTATTTTAGCCAATGTTTGTCTAACGCTATGGACACGTCATGTAAAATTACAAGTTTGTTTTAGCTATCGATATCTCTTTTTATTGTTAGCTCCCCCTCAATATTTAGAACATGTGCATTTGTCCCCCTGAATTTGTTTTCCTTTACATTTCCACCATAAATTGATGCAGAAAAGGCACAAATTGGTGCATGAAAATTCACCAGAATGCAGGAAATGAAGTGTTTGACGTTCAAAATTTCCTGGGGGACTACCCCCAGACCCCCCTTAATGTGTCCCCCCCCCAATGTTCAAACGAAACCGACGCCACTGGTTGAACCTTTCGGACCAAAGTTCGTTCAGCCCTGTGAGTTAATTTGAGCCACCTTCCTGAAAAATGCAGTGTCTGTGTGGTTCCAAGATTTTTAAATTTGATTACAATTGTTTTTACAGATGCTCGTGGTACCTTCAGTTGTATATACATATAGTGAATTAAAGCTGAAATAAATCTTTCTCTATTTGATTGTTTTAAAATTACCTCTGATGTGAACAAAGTAGATGCCCTAATTGACTTGCCAAAAGAAATGTATGGTAATGTTACCTGAATATTTGGAAGAGGCGGTTCTCCAAGTCTCGGTCGAGGCGAAGGTGTAATGAACTGGGCTACAATGAGTATCGTCAGGTATAACATTTAATGGAAGTAGCCAACATGGCAGGAGCAGTAGCACAGCAGCATGTTACCAGCACAATCCTCCTTCCCAAAACTAACCATACCAAGATGTGTTCCCTAATTAAGGTCCCAGGGGGAACACAAGAGGGGGAACTTAAATATTTAATGAAGACTGAATACAATATGCGTATAAATGGAAATGTATAGACTTAAGAGTTCAATGTAAATAGTTCAGTATTACCAGTTACAAAAATGACAATTGTTAAGATTTAAATAATACACATGGCTGATACAAATAAAGGTTACAGTAACATGAAATGTGCGGAGTTGTGAAAAACTGAGTTTGAATATCTTTAGACTAGGTGTATGTACACTTTTGGCCTCAGCTGTATTTTATGAGTCATGTACAGGATCACAACAGCCTTGATATTTGTCTGAGTAATTACCTAAAATATAAAATGTATTTTACAGCCTGCCATGCCCCATAGTTTACAGTCTCATCCAACACCCAGAGTCTAGAGGACCCTCTCACTGAAGAATGTTTCAAGAACTTGCAAGAGCTTCATCTGATCAGAACTGGATCATAATTTACAGTAGAGCTTAAAATGAAAATCCCCCCTAATAATAAAAAATGTATCTTACTTTCTTTAGATGATAATGCAAACACCCAGAGATTGTGCATGTCTAATGCCCTATTTGCAGGGGTGGACAGTAACGAAGTACATTTACTTGAGTACTGTACTTAAGTACATTTTTCGAGTATCTGTACTGTACTTGAGTATTTATTTTTTTGGAAACTTATGACTTTTACTCCACTACATTTGAAAGACAAATATTGAACTTTTGACTCCACTACATTTCTATGAAGGTTGTCGTTACTCATTGTTGGAAAACATGGGAGCCACAGTTCTACCCTTCTGAGGTGTCTCACATTGTAGTGGGACAGCTGCAGATAGGATTGATTGTTTACCACCACACTCAGTTAAATTGACCTTTTATCACACCCTTTGTGCTACATCCTCTCCCTTTGGTATGCAGTATCCTCTACCCCCTACTTCAGTCCAACTTCCCCACACCTTTTCTTCCCCCCCCCCCCCCCCCCCCCCCCAATGTCTGATTACCTCGCCCCCCCCCCCTTCCCCATGATGTGTTTAAGATAACCATTTGGCCCTTTGTTTCCTTGAAGGAACAGGGTATATGTATTCACTGTCTCCGTCATTTGTTGGTTCTGTGTTTATCTGTACTTGGGTAACAGACCCACTAGTTCCTTTGCTACATTAAACAACCTATTTTGAAACGAAGACGTGCCATTTATTTTTCTACTTACAAAAGTACGGCGGAACAAATCGAACTCTTAAAAATTCCACACTCGTTACTTTGAAGCATAGCTTTGAAGTCAGCAGTTGAATCTTTTTTTATTTTATAAAATGCGACTGGCCACAAGCTGTGTTCCTCACAGGAGAACAACCACAGTAGCCTACTCCTAATATGCTGTCGGTCAAGTTCAAAGTGCTTGCTTGTTGCACCAGTGATTGAACAGTTCAATTTGAACTTGGCAGCGGTAATGATGGCGATGGTAGATGATAAGGATGATTCTTCGCCACCAGAGCACCCATGGCCATATCTCAAGTCCATGTTTGAGATTTGTGAAATTCAAAAAGATTCATATTGTTTTAAATGTTTGCTTTGCTTACCGCGCACGAACTACATCGCTGCATTCAACAAACTCGCCGTACAACCTGAAAAAGCATGTCGAGCAGGGGTTAAATTGGGGGTGGACGCGGGTGGACGGCGTCCACCCACCTTTGGTAAATAAATAAATAATTTTGACCGGCAGTTTTACAAATGACTATGCCAATCCAGTCCATTTTTCGTAGGCTCCAGTCCACGTGTTCCCTCTAGCCAGTTACTCGCTCAACCAATCAAAAATCCGAAGAAAAAAAACTCAGGAGGAACAGTCGTTTATATAGACAGGCACAGAAAGAAAAATATCGTTGATTGTCTTGATTGTTTGGAAGCGGGCGCGGTAGGTAATTTCATTAACATGTAATTTCATCTATGCAACATTTTAAAGAGAGATGAATAAACAGCCCCCACGAACGCCGGCTATTATTAACGGCAACTTTGATTGCTTGAGCAAAATCAGCAGGTTGCTGGTCAGCACCTAAGCTAGGATTGAACATTTCCCACATAGTCTACATAACGTTTTATTCAGCGGCGACTGGTGAGCTGAAAATTGGTGGGGCACAGAACTTTCCTTTAAACTAATCATTGATCTCAACCAGTTTTCATTAGTAATTTTCATTTATAATCAAAAGCATTCCAACGATCGGATTAATCAAATGGCAAGTAGCCTAACAAACAGCGTCTTCTTACTGTAATTGAGGGATTAAATCATAAATTCAATTTATCCATTAAAAATCCGTTTTAATCACCAAGTAGTCTACACTTAACAAACAAGATACACCAGTCTGCTATCTACCGTGTTAGTTTCAGAATAACCCAGGAAAAATAAAACCTGCATTTCAGTTTTGTTTACAATCTACGCATTGCAGATATTTGCCATGAATACGAGTGCGGAGAAATAAATGCATGTATCCGCAAACAAAATGTGCACAATTTTGTATTGCAAATGTAAATAAATGTAGGCTATAAGGCCTAGGCTACTCACTAAAACTGCCTATTTGGTGGAGAGCTGGCTATATATGATAGTATTGAGTAGGCCTAGCCTATTTTGTGGATTAATTGTATTGATACTCAATGAAAATCCACTGCTTAGTGATTAAAACTGATTTTTCTAAATCACATTTATCATTTAATCTCCCTAACACAATGCGAAGAATGCTGTGTCCCTTTCCAATTGATTAGTCAGATGTTTGCATGCTTGTTAATCACTGAAAATTAATTAAAACAGTTTAAGATCAATGATTAGTTTAAAGGATTGTTTC
>NC_057946.1:31813172-31852902 GCF_018555375.3 Anguilla rostrata | reverse complement strand
TTTGTATATATATATTGGGAGTGGGATTTAAGTAGGTGTTTGTTTTCTTCACTGTCACTGTTAGTTTCACTTGTGTATATATATAGATACGGGCGTGTACCACCCTTGTATGTTTTTGTTCAGTTTAGAATAGTTAGTGTAGTTAGTTAGGTTCGGAAGATTTTCGGGTTTCAGTTAGTTTCTTTCATTTCTAGAATTGTTAATAGCTTATATTTCTGTTTATCATCTTTTGTTTGGTACCGCCCAGTGTTTCCCCTCCCGTTTGTTCACTGTATAGATAATTGTGTAAATAAACTTTAATCTTTAATAATCAGTCATTTTGTTACTCCCCTGCACCCCTAGACCACAACAAAATTGGGGGCTCGTCCGGGATAATTAATTACTCTTAATTATTTCCCGATACTTAAATTGTCTGATTATTGTAGGTTAATATTTATTTGTGTCTTAGTTTTGGACGTTGCTTAGAGGTCCGCAGTTGCGGGGTGTGTTGTCTTGTCGCCCTCTTGTGGCGATAGGGACCGTTGGAAATGGCTCTTTTTGATTTGGTTGGGTTTCTCCAGAATCCTACGTTAGAGCAGTTTGATAGTGTCGCAAAGACGACCTTTTGTTGTTGGCTGAACACTTTGGTATTGCGGTTTCTCGACAG
This sequence comes from Anguilla rostrata, assembly GCF_018555375.3. Lineage (NCBI taxonomy): Eukaryota > Metazoa > Chordata > Actinopteri > Anguilliformes > Anguillidae > Anguilla > Anguilla rostrata. The sequence continues at coordinate 31,852,256 of NC_057946.1, read as the reverse complement.
GCGCTTAAAAAACACATTAAGGCCGTCGTATTAGGGGTTGGTTGAGCTGCGGGTCTTTGTGTTACCTGGTCTGCCCGATGCTGCTGCGTTTGAGGAGGATCCAGATGCATCTGTAGCTCCGCCAGCTAAATGCGAGGTGGAGGCTGAACCTGAAGCGGAGGCTGAGGGCAAGCCTACACTGCCTGCATTTTCTCCCGTGTCAGCTGGGAGTGGGCGGTTCAGTGGTGCTGATCCCCGTTTGAAAGTGCGCCTCGTTCGTCTCCAACTAGAGGCTCAGGAAAAGGCGGCGGCAAGGCAGGCAGAACTCAATTTGAAATTGGAGATCCGCAGATTGGAGATTGAGGCTGAGACGGCGGTTAAGTTGCGGCAGCTTGAACTGGCGACAAAGCAAGTTGCGCCAGGTCCTGTCGCATTTTTGTATTTTCATTTCTTATCTGTATAATGAAGTTCTTAAAAATCAATAAGCAATGCAGGCCTGAAAACTATAGCATGTACTGTGCCTTGAATAAAAAGTTGTCCCCCCCCAAATTTATGTCTGCCCCCCAATCACAGCAGTCTAGATCTGGGACTGGAATGAACTATAAAAATACTACCATTACTATCACTAACAAACTAATAAGTGCCAAATATAGAGCTAAAGAACAATATAGAACATGAAACAAAGAAAGACTCAAAAGGATTTCTACCTACGTTAATCTAAAGATGAAAAAAAAGGCTGTTACAACTTGACCGCAGGTGGGCTGAAATGAGCAAGGTAATTTGTGCAGCCGTTTTAGACGGGCTGAATACATAATACTTATCCATCAATCAAGAAGAGGGGCAGAGATGGGGCTTTAACTTACGTAGCTTACGTAGAAGTAGGTTTTTACCTACTTCAGTGTCACAGGTGTGGGGTGGGATCCAAGCGAAACAAAACATAACTTTTCCCCTTTGGGTGGCAGTGCATGGCTCTTTTTTTGCAGGGACAAGCCTTAAATTGATTTTTTTTTAACAATAGGGCTGATAATAATGTATCAAATGAGGAGACAGAATACTTGACGTTAGAACTCAAAAATCCTGATTTAGTGTTTAATACCTCTTTAAGCTAAGCATAAATTCTGTCTCATACTATATATGAATATAAAATCTCATGTGATATAAGGAGGCAATAAATTGTGTATTTTGCACATGTTCACAAAATACTATATTATAAAATAAAAACATACCAGGAAGTAACTTCATATGTGGAGCCACCTTAAATATCACTAGGATCCTCATGAGATTTATGGTACTGCAAACATTAGCCTCTACAAAAGAGCCTGCAAAACAAAAAGGACACAAAAATGTAAGCAGTGACAAATATGCAACTCTGTATTTTTATTTATATTTTTCACGGTTTTCCACAATTTTCTCCCCATTTTGGAATGGCTGATCTATACAGCTGCCCTGATGCTGGTGTCCCTGCAGCCAATGCAGGAGAGTGTAGATGAGTATGCGCTCTCCACCATAGCATGTCAGGTCAGCGTCTTCACACCGCCGCCCACAAGCCAGGCTTTGCATAGGCATGAGTCACAGGAAGACACTTCATATGCAGCTTTGGCAGCAAACTGGTCATTGGAGGTCACTAGAGTGCGATGAAGCGCAGATTCATGCACTTGGACAGCGCCTTAACAGATATCAGACAGTGTAGAACATCCATGTAAACTGTCTTAAAATTATCAATTCAAAAGAACAAGTAATATAATTTATTTTTCTTTAAAAATACTATCAAACATATCATAGGTCACCTAATAATGGCACGATACACCTACATGTGCTCTGTGTACCAATGTAGAAAAAAGACAAATAAAAATATAATGTTAGGGCTGCTGGGTGGTTCATCTGGTCTAGGCACTGTTCTGGAGAATGGCTGAGCTTCGCAGTCATGTATGGTGTCCAAGGACCAGGGCCAGTAGCAAATGCGTTGCCCAGGGATGGGAGTGTTCAGTCAGTTAGGGGTCCCTGTTTAATCACTCTCCCTCTGCCTCATGTCTGTAAAAATCTTGGCTGTGGGCTGCGATGTGAAAAGAATCAGGCTGGCGACATCATGCGTCCTTGTCTATGCTCTCACGAATCAGCCACGAGTATCGCAGCATGAGCATGGCTGTAAATAGCTAATAGAACATTCAAAATTAGGGAGGGAATTGGGCATGGAAAACTTAAAAAAAGAAACTAAGTAAAACAAAGCAGACAGACTTACTTTCAATTTTACCCCATATGGCGAATGCGATGGATATCAGGATGCATGGAACTGAGACTTGAAGGCAGTATAGCAACAGAGCCCTGTTGCTTTCATCTGTGAAGAAATAAGAAAAATTCAATCACCACACGCATATCCTTGCACACATTATTGGAGTTATGGAACTATTACAGTTGAGGCCAAAAGTTTACATACATTTCATGTTACTATACATTTCCTGTGTTAAGTCAATTAGGGTATCTACTTTATTTCCATAAGAGGTCATTTCAAAATAATAGCTAAGAGACAGATTTATGTCAGCTTTTATGTACTATTTCAGATTTTCAGTGGGTCAAAATTTTACATACACTTTGTTAGTATTTGGTGCCATTGCCTTTTAATTGCTTAACTTGAATCAAACGCTTGGGGTAGCCTTCCACAAGCGTCTCACAATACTTTGCCAGAATTTTTGCCCATTCCTCCTGACAGACCTGGTGTAACTCAGTCAGGTTTGTGGGCCTCCTTGCTCAGACACGCCTTTTCAGTTCAGTCCACAAATTGTCTATGGGATTCAGGTCAGGGCTTTGTGATGGCCACCCCAATACTGTCACTTTGTTGTCTTTATGTCATTTTTTTACAACTTTGGAGGTGTAGGGCAGTTGTAAGTTGTTTCTCTACAGTCCTCTCTCTGAGGGCTCAAATGCTTTATTTCTGCATAAGCTCCCAAATGAGCCTGTGTCTGTTACTTTCAACATTCCAACACTATCTTCCACTTCCCTTCAGGATCGCCAGACCCCTCACGTCAGATACTCATAATTCTAAGATCAAAGCTATGGATGACACTGGGGGGATTAACAACCTCCTTGCATGTAGTGGAGGCATATAGTAATGAATGTTTATTCGCTGTTAACCATTCTCACGGTATGAACCCACCATGGTGTGATATCTCTGGACTGCGCCAGCTCGGCGCCTAGATAACTGCTGAGTATCCCTATAGAGCACCACCGGCGACTAGCAGGCATCGTCAGTATTTCAAGGCCGCACCATTCACCCCAGCGAATGGAGGAAAACCTAATTGAATAGTTGGCTAATACAATTACAATATCCAACAGGTCTGAAAAATATTACAGTTTCACGTTTCTGAGTTTCCTAGCCTGCACAACTTTGTGCTATGAGTCGAGTGTAACTGATTGTTGTCTGTCTCATACTAATCATAGGCTACGTGCGTAAAATGGTATTAGTTCATAGGGAGTTTTTGTGTAGCGATGCCCAGTAAACTTGTTGAGAGAGTGTTTCACTTATGAACCATAATACTAATACTATAACGTCTGATTAGTCACTACATTCTACATTATATGTACTGAATTGTATCGTGCTATACTGTGCCAGTATCTTATCCCATATTACAACCAAACTGCTTAACTTATAATAACAATTAGTTGTCATTAAAGCTTATATTTTTGTATATGTGTGCTTGTGTTTCCTCTCTCATGCTGATCCACCAACAAAGTCAAATAGAGACATTTGAATTAAAAAGTGCCGAGGGTCAATTCCCTCTAAATCATTTTAAGTGTTGAGGTTGATAAAGGGTGATCTCCAGTTATTCAGGGTTCAATATTAAGAGGGCTGTGCCATTAACAGGGTAGCTGAGGGTGACCCCCTAATTAAATTTGAAATAATAAAATAATATTAATTAATTTAAATTGAATAACTCAACTAAGTTCTATCAACCTTATGACAGAGTTATGCTTAGGATCATTGTCCTGCTGAAAGACCCAGTTGTGACCAAGTTATAACTTTCTAGCTGATGTCTTGAGGTGTTGCTTCAGTATTTCTAGATAATCCTCCTTCCTCGTGATGCCATCTATTTTCTGAAGTGCACCAGTCCTTTTTCCAGCAAAACACCCCCACAATATGATGCTGCCACCCACATGCTTCACAGTTGGGATAGTGTTCTTTGGATTAAAAGCCTCACCCTTTTTCCTCCATACATAGCGCTGATCATTATGGCCAAACAGTTCCATTTTTGTTTCATCTGACCAGAGAACACTCCTCCAAAAGGCTCGGTCTTAATCCTGGTCATCACCTCCAAACTTCATTCTGGGTTTTTTATGCCGATCTTGGAGTAGGGGCTTCTTCCTTGCGCGACAGCCTTTCAGGCCATGGCGATGTAGGATTCTCATAATGGTGGATGTAGATACTTTGGTACCTGATGCCTCCAACTCCTTCATCCGTTCCTTTGTTGTTGTCTTGGGGTTCAGTTGAACCCATTGGAGTAGGAACCGGGTGGGACATGTCCCCCCCAATGTTTGTAAAGAATCTAATTGTCCCCCCCCCAACCATAACTGATCCCTCACCCATGTAAAGCTTTTAATAAAGACTGCAAAAGCAGTAAGAGATTACTTCAAAATTATGCGGAAAGGACTGTAACGCCTGTAAACATAACGTGAATGATTGACTCCCCTCTTCACAGTAGCAGTGGTTTACCCCCAGGGCCACGAAAAGTTTGAGTTTACGAAAGCACAAATGGGATATGTAGTCAACAATTAGAGGTGATTGCTCAAGCCGATCATACTATGGAATTCACTTCCCATAACCCTTAGAGAAATAAAAATGGTAAGAAATATTAGAATAGCGCTTCCGAATTTGCTTGTGTCGAAAGTAGTACCGTGAAATGAGCGACAGTGAGCGACAGTGAGTAAGACGGCAGATTCGTCGGAAATCTTTCAAAATAAAAGTCTGCCTGCGCGAAAGCGAGAAACGCGTATCTCAAAGTTTATTTTCTAAACTAGCGACGTTTTGACATGTAAAAATACTCCTTCGTTATAATTATAATCTTTTATAAAGATTTTTTTATATTTCTGCCATGTTGATTCTTGGAAGTGCAGTAAGTCTAAATATGAAATACCATGATCTTGCTTTTATTAGGAGAATATGAAACTGATTCCAGCATATTTGTCATAATTAATAGGTCATGTTACCACTGAGGTGTTCTAACAACTCTAGATGATAGCTTATCCTATAACAATTAGCCAGTAAGCTATGTGGCATGGGTTTGTTAGTACACAATATCCAATGTCCAGTGCTAATTCAAATCTAAATAGATAACATTTGGACCCACATTCCAGAGTCAGACCAAAAGTTATCTGTTAAGACTTGAATTAACAATGGACATTTACTGCATACAGCCCTTCACTAAATTGATATGATCACAAAGATATCAAATAAACATGGTATAAAATTTGATAGAAAATCTTGTGGTTCAACTAAACAGTGTATTCCTCTCTACTGCTAGTATAGGTCAATGGATCGTGTACATCAGGCTCTGCTACCTCCCCTGGACATGTTGTCTCAATGATATTGGGGTGTTATGAATACCTTGGACCCTCCACTCTTCAGATATGGTGTCACTTATATCAAAAAAGCGTCTGAGACAACATGTCCAGGGGAGGCAGCAGCGCATTATATATGTTATGCTACCAGAAAGCAACTGGGATTTAATTGAATGAAATTTGCCTATGTACTGCATGCTTATACCCCAGCCATGATATTCTGTGTGTGATGTTTTCACCTTCACAAACACACAAGTGTTAATACTGTCCTATTCTCCTTGCCATTCTAGTGCAATATCCAGCCACATTTTCATATTTTTTTGTTTTAAGTTGCATAGTTGATGTTACAAGGTATGTATAACTCATGTACTGATGTAATCTTGCATTGGATATTGCAATAATAATTAAAAGTAATGATTGTATTTTATCTTTAATTCTCCATTAAAATTTTTGCATTGTCATTGTTAAAAATGTAGGGGAAAAATAGAAAAAAGGAAGACAGATTTGTTTGTAATTAATATTAGTGTTAGTTAGTGAATTGTTTTACAATGTCTGTGTTTAAAATCGAAGTTGTTTTAATGTTGTACAAATAGAAAACGAATAGTTCATATTTTAGGACAACTGCAGTCCGATTTTTCCTTAATTCATTTCATTTTGCTGATCGTAACAGTGGTTTTATCGTCAGACTTTTATTTTAAACTTTTCAGACCCGCGCGAAAGTCCTTACTGTCGTTAGCTTCACACTGCTGCAGAAAGTTCTTCGACGGAAACAGCGATAGATTTACCCACTAGCATCTGTCCAAAATGAAAACAAGTCAGGCCGTTTTCACGGTCTGGAAAACTTTTATGACAACGTCAGTTAAAGTCAGTGACTCACAGCGGTTGGAAAGAACGGTAACGGTAATCGTATTGTGGCGATCTTGCCTGTGTGTAACTAAATAATTGTTAGCTTGTTAGCGGTTAACTTGTCCCGCTCCGCGATCGTGTAAATACTCGTTATTTTGAATGTGTGTAGCCTGCTAGGAATCGCTTCCGTAGCGCTAGCAGCCCTCGGGTTTATGATTTTCACCGTCATGTTTCTGTCATTAGTCAATTAGCCAATACTGTTGTTGTATTCCCTGCCTGTCTCTGTTTTGCGTGTCTCGTGCTGCTGTTTCCCGCTGTATGTAAATCCGACCTTTGTGTGATGTGCCGTTAAGGCTGTGTGATTGGTTAGTCCCGTTGCGCCGGGGCAGCCAATCACGGCAAACGGGGTTTGACAAAAGCAGGCTTCGCCCAGCTATGATGGTCAGTCTACGAATTACCGTTTTGAGGAGATGTCACAAATAAAGCGAAGCTCCCCGGGAGCGATTAGAAAACAGCCAAGCCAGTCTCCGTCTCTGCTTCCTCGCGAAATCGCCACATTGGTGTCCGGAAGTGGGATTCAGCTAGCTGAAGTGGAGAAGGCGATCCGAGAGCTGGAAGACAGACTGGGGGTACCGAGGCGGCGGAAGACCGAGGCAGCAGAGACGGCGACGGGCGCCGATCTGCAGAGCTCGGTGGCGCAAGGACAGAGGGCCCCCAGACAACCAGACGGAGCCAGTGCTGTTCGACCAACGCACCCGAGGGAAGCTAACGTTAGCAGGCCAGCCAGCGCCAGCATGACAACCACCACGGCAGCTAGCACACAGCCGAAGCTAGCTAGCTGCAGCTGGCTGCCCGTCACTGCGGCTGGAGCGAGAGCCAGACGGCGACGCATCTAGCACTCGCCCTGGAGGGTCCAGCGCTGCAGGTCCTGCTAGACCTCGATGCTGCCGAACAGGGCGATCTGAAGGCACTGACGACGGCCTTGGCAAGGCGTTTCGGCCAGAGGCGGTCAATGCAGAGCAGTCGGGAGAAGCTCAACAGCCGCCGCCGCGAAGGAAAAGAGAGCTGGGGGACCGTGGCTGCAGACGTGCGGCTCCACGCTCGGCAGGGCTACCCGTCCCTCGGCTCGGCAGGGCAGGACGAGCTCGCGTTGCACGCCTTCCTCCAGACTCTCTCCCCGGAACGGTTGCGCCAGCACGTCATCCTGACCACGCCCTGCTCCCTAGACGACGCTCTGAAGGAAGTAGAGAGGGCGGAAGACGTTCTCTGCTTGGTTCCAGGGCAGACAACCCGGCCCCGCGTCCGCGAAATCGACTGCTACGAGGAGGAGGAGGAAGTCCGTTGGGCACGCTCACCCCCACAACAGCGGCGACAGCGCCCACCACCAGCACGACGCGGTCGCTGCTATCGCTGCGACGAGCCAGGGCACCTGGCCCGCGACTGCCCAGCACCAGCGCCCAAGCCCCGATCGCCACGGCCGGCGGGAAACGACGCGGGGGCGGCGCTGTGAGGAAACCGCTGCCCCAAGAACCCATCCTCAACCAGGAGCAGCCTGCTGCGCCTGAAACCAGTTCGGTCCCACTCGCAGAAGCAAATGTTTCATCTGCCTTTGTGAAGGCGGGAACTGAGCAAAGTCCTTCTATTATGAGAGCTGAAAGCAAATTCCAGCCCGCCCTTTTCAGGGCAGGAGAGCAGCCTGCCCTTTTGAGGGCGGAAGAGCAATCCATCCAACAGCGAGTGGGCCGACTGGGAGAGGCGGGCGGGCTATACCTGCATTGTAGGCTGGATGGGCAAGCCTGCTGGGCACTGGTCGACACGGGGGCCACCATCTCCCTGGTGCGACCGGGAACGCTCCCAACACTGCCTGGTCCTCAACAACCACTCAGCTGCAGTCAGTGACGGGACAGAGGCTCGCCATGCGGGGCAAGAAGATGGTGAGCGTGGAGGTCGGAAACAGAGAGGTGGTGACGCACGAGTTCTGGCTGGCCGACATCAGCGACGCGTGCATAATCGGCCTGGATCTGCTGGTCCACTGGGGTGCTACGGTGGACATCGCCAACGCCAGGCTCTCCATCGGTGCCACCACCCTCGCCCTCCACGCCACCCCCAAGAGGAAACGCAGGTCCAGGAGGACCCGTCGCCGAGCAGCCTCAGCCCACCCTCACCAGCCGCCGCCAGCCTCAGCCCACCCTCACCAGCCGCCGCCCCAGCTAACCAACACAGAGCGTGGCTCGCCTGCCCCACTGTCACAACCTGCGCCCCCCTCTGTCGAGACGGTGAGTGCTGTCCGCGAGCTGTGGCGACGCAGCTGCAGCGGCCTCAACCCTCACCAATGCCAACAGCTTGAACGCTTGCTGAAGGACAATGCAGACCTCTTCGCTGCCCGCGATGAGGAATGCACGCAGACCGAGCTAGTGCAGCACGCCATTGACACTGGTGACGCTGCACCGGTTCGTCTGCGCCCTCACCGGTTGTCGCTAGCAAAGCGGCTGGGGGCAGAGGAGAAGGTTAGAGAGATGGCCGCTGCAGGCGTCATTGAGCCCTCCAACAGCCCGTGGGCGGCCCCTGCTGTCCTAGTGCGGAAGAAGAACGGAGAGTGGCGTTTTTGCGTGGACTATCGGCGCCTCAACGCCGTAACGCGCAAAGATGCCTACCCTCTCCCCCGCATCGACGAGGCGCTAGACCACATCGCGGGGTCCAGTTGGTTCTGCTCGCTGGACCTCCGGAGTGGCTACTGGCAGGTCAAAATGGCCGAGGATGCGAAGCCTAAGACCGCCTTCACCATCGGGCAAGGGTTGTGGCAGTTCCGCGTGATGCCGTTCGGACTGTGCAATGCCCCTGCCACGTTCGAGCGGCTGATGGAAAGGGTGCTGTCGGCCGTCCCCCGAAGCTGCTGCGTAGTGTACCTGGACGACCTCCTAGTACATGCCAGTAGCTTCGAGCACGCCCTCGCTAACCTCCACAACGTGCTCGCGGCGATTCGCCGGGCTGGGCTACGGTTGAATCCCCGGAAGTGCCAGCTGCTCCGGAGGGAGACGGCCTTCCTGGGGCACGTTGTGAGTGAGCGAGGGGTAGCCACCGACCCAGCTAAGGTGACTGCTGTGCGGGATTGGCCGACCCCAGCAAATGTAGGCGAGCTGCGCAGCTTCCTGGGTTGGCGAGCTACTATCGGCGGTTCGTGCGGGGTTTCGCCTCCATTGCCAGTCCCCTCCATCGCCTCACCGACAAGTACCAGCCGTTCATCTGGACCACTGCATGCGCAGAAGCCTTTGCCCGGCTCAGAACGGCTCTCACGGAGGCCCCCGTACTGGCGTATCCCGATGTGCACCGCCCATTCATTGTCGACACCGACGCCAGTAACGTGGGGGTGGGAGCCGTCCTCTCTCAGGAGGACAGCGACGGAGAGAGAGCTGTCGCCTACTACAGCGGTGCCCTGAGCCGGGCAGAGCGGAACTACTGCGTGACCCGCAGAGAGCTGCTGGCCGTATTCAAGGCACTGAGGCACTTCCGACCCTATCTCCAAGGTAGCCACTTCCGCCTCCGCACTGACCACGCTTCGCTCACCTGGCTCCTAAACTTCAAGCACCCGGAGGGCCAAGTCGCACGGTGGTTAGAAGAGCTACAAGAGTGCGATTTCCAGATCGAGCACAGGGCGGGGCGGCACCACACCAACGCCGACGCTTTGTCCCGCCGTCCCTGTGCTGAGCTGGATTGTCAACACTGCCAGCGACAGGAAGATAAGAGCCAGGTGGAGCTAGCGGTGGCTACCGCTAACATCAGCGAGGCGGGGTGGCTGCCAGTGTCGCAGGAGCAGCTGCGGGAAGGCCAGGAGGCTGACAGCACGCTAAGAAAGGTGAGGGGCTGGCTGGAGGCAGAAACACCGCCGCAGTGGGCTGAGGTCTCGGCTGAGGGGCCCGAGCTCAAGACCTACTACGGGCAAAGGAGGAGCCTTGAGCTGCGGGACGGGCTGCTGTATCGGCGGTGGCAGGCACCCGGGCTTGGAAGCGACCTCCTCCAACTCCTCGTTCCCCGAGCGCTCCGGCCCCAAGTCCTCGGGTTGGTGCATGGCTCGGTGGGGGCGGGCCATTTCGGGAACAGCAAGACCCTGCGACGATTGAGGGGCGCTTCTACTGGCCTGGGTGCCGCCGGGACGTGGAGCTGCACGTCCACTGCTGCGACTCCTGTACGGCATGCAAGGGGCCTACCAGGCGCTCCCGCGCCCCTCTACAACGCTACGTGGTGGGGGCCCCGATGGAGCGAGTGGGGGTGGACGTCCTCGGCCCCTTCCCTGTCACTGAGGCCGGTAACCGCTATGTGCTTGTGGCTATGGACTACTTTACGAAGTGGCCCGAGGCGTACGCGGTGCCGGACCAAAGTGCTGCAACAACAGCGGGGAAGCTGGTCGAGGAGATGTTTGCCCGTTTCAGGGTCCCCGCCCAACTCCACAGTGACCAGGGGCGAAATTTTGAATCGCGGGTGCTGGCTGAGGTCTGCAGTCGGCTCGGGGTAGCGAAGACCCGCACAACTCCACTCCATCCCCAGAGCGACGGACTGGTTGAACGGTTCAACAAGACCCTGACTGCACAACTCGCTATCCTCGCCAGCCAGCACCAACGAGACTGGGACCGCCACCTGCCCCTGGTCCTGTGGTCCTACCGAACTGCCGTACAGGAGTCCAGCCTCTGCACACCCGCCGCCCTGATGTTCGGACGGGAGCTCCGGACGCCCGTGGATTTGGTGTTCGGGGCCCCGCCTGAAAGCAGGGAACCAGCCCGTACAGAGGCCTGCTACTTCCGCCAGCTGCTGGAACGACTGCGGGTGGCACACGACTTCTCTCGCCAGGCCCAGGACACTGCGGGACTGCGGCAGAAGCGCGCCTACGATCAGCACTGCAAGGGGCAGGCCTTCAAGCCAGGTGATAAAGTGTGGGTCCACTGCCCAGTGCGCAAGAAGGGCCTGTCTCCTAAGCTGCAGTCACATTGGCGTGGGCCTGGCGAGATCTTGGAGCGGCTGAGTGAGGTGACGTATCGCCTGCGCATGCCAAATCGAGGGCGCCTGGTGGTGCTCCACCAAGACCGACTCGCACCTTACCAACCACTCGCCACCGAAAACGCAGCTGGTGGACAAGGTAGCAGCCCTGTCCCCTCTACACCACCGGCAGCAGAGGAAATGGCACAGCCCACCACGGGCCGGCCTACTCGGAAGCGACGGCTACCGAATTATTTAATCGACTACGAGGTAAATCGCATAGAAATTGTGGGTCGTCGGGGACTAGCGACCCTTTAGGTGGGGGCTGTGTGGCGATCTTGCCTGTGTGTAACTAAATAATTGTTAGCTTGTTAGCGGTTAACTTGTCCCGCTCCGCGATCGTGTAAATACTCGTTATTTTGAATGTGTGTAGCCTGCTAGGAATCGCTTCCGTAGCGCTAGCAGCCCTCGGGTTTATGATTTTCACCGTCATGTTTCTGTCATTAGTCAATTAGCCAATACTGTTGTTGTATTCCCTGCCTGTCTCTGTTTTGCGTGTCTCGTGCTGCTGTTTCCCGCTGTATGTAAATCCGACCTTTGTGTGATGTGCCGTTAAGGCTGTGTGATTGGTTAGTCCTGTTGCGCCGGGGCAGCCAATCACGGCAAACGGGGTTTGACAAAAGCAGGCTTCGCCCAGCTATGATGGTCAGTCTACGAATTACCGTTTTGAGGAGATGTCACAAATAAAGCGAAGCTCCCCGGGAGCGATTAGAAAACAGCCAAGCCAGTCTCCGTGTATGTAAACTTTTGGCTTCAGCTGTATTTTATGAGTCATGTACAGGATCACAACAGCCTTGATATTTGTCTGAATAATTACCGAAAATATGAAATGTATTTTACAGCCTGCCATGCCCCATAGTTTACAGTCTCATCCAACACCCAGAGTCTAGAGGACCCTCTCACTGAAGAATGTTTCAAGAACTTGCAAGAGCTTCATCTGATCAGAACTGGATCATAATTTACAGTAGAGCTTAAAATGAAAATTCCCCCTAATAATAAAAAATGTATTTTACTTTCTTTGGATGATAACGCAAACACCCAGAGATTGTGCACGTCTAATGCCCTATTTGACAAGACACTAAGATTTAGAAAAGTTGGACGTCAGTAAAACATTCATATTAAACATTCATAACTTCAAATGTGTTTGTGTATAGGCCTACTCATTTCCATTATTCCCTTGACTCATGCTTCCACAATTCATTGCAAAGGACGGATTCATTGGACGGAGTGTAGCACGGTGGGTAAGGAACTGGGCTTGTAACCGAAAGGTCGCAGGTTCGACTCCCGGGTAGGACACTGCCGTTGTACCCTTGAGCAAGGTACTTAACCAAAATTGCTTTTGTATATATCCAGCTGTATAAATGGATACAATGTAAAAAAAAAATGCTATGTAAAAGTTGTGTAAGTCGCTCTGGATAAGAGCGTCTGCTAAATGCCTGTAATGTAATGCAAAGTTTTTTAAATGTCTGTGAGATATCAGTGAAATGCTTGATGGGAAATGTATGAAAATACCTGTAAAATTATGAAAATTTAAGCTCTATTTGATTAGATTACTACCAAACGGACCTGGGTCAAATACATATTTGTTTTGGATTCAAATGCTTTTCTACACTTTACTGATCTTGCCTGGTGTGTTAGAAGCAATTAAATACTCTCAAAAAGTGCAAACCCCACCTTCTGGTCATATTGGCAGGCTCAATTACACCAGGCAAGATCAATAGAGCACAGCAAAGTATTTGAATCCAAAACAAATACGTATTTGATTCAGGTCTGCTACCAAAATAAGAGTAAGTAATAATATATGGATTCAACTTGGAATTTTATGTCAGTATTTTATTATACATTAAGTGTGAAATTGTGTGCAGCAAGTTATCGTTGCTCTAACCAAAGACCCCGTAATTGAAACCTGGTGTGAAACAAAGTGTTAAATAATTGGACAGTAAATAGAAATAGGAGAAAAAAATGGAAACACACATACCTTTTCTGAAGCTATATGACATATGATGACCTTTCTCGATTATACACCGAAGAGCAGGAATGCAGCTTAAAACTGCAAAAACTGCAGCAGTGATGGTTAAAACCAGGACCCACCTATGTAGGGAGGAAAACCCTGTGACAGAGATTTCAATGAATCAAAGACTGAACATAAGACAATGTGGTAGCACTGCTGGAACAGGCATGATTGGTCCTAATGATTTGGTCCTAATTCCTCTTCTTCCGTAAGGGGGATTTTATTATTATTTTTACAACCTTTTTAGTAGTAACCCCATAACCAAACTTTATGGGGTCTAGAGGCATCTCTATTCCCATTCTCCCTGCATTACAACACTTTAAAAATTACAGTGTTATTAAGCATGAAACAAACATAAAATTGTTAAAAGATACAGATGGCATTCATTTTGAAGAGCTTTTTTCATTTAGCATTCATTTAACAGTGAGTAAAGATACACCACCAAGTAAAGATACAACAATGAGTAAAGATACACCACCAAGTAAAGATACAACAATGAGTAAAGATACACCACTGAGTGAAGATACAACAGTGAGTAAAGATACACCACTGAGTACAGACACAACAGTAAGTAAAGATACAACATCACTACAGCACCTGTGCAAGAAAACTTTGCTAACCAAGAGCCAAAATAGTGATCCTGATACATGCAGATTGCATCCATAACCAGCGCTAAGAAGAGAAATGAAAAACCATGAAAAAAAAAACAATGGAATTAGCACAAAGGATTATCTCTGAGTTAATTTTCCCAGTAACATTAAACTGTAAGATGGACATATGAGGACAAAGATCTGAAACAATGCATATAAGAGCTGGTAGTACTGCCTAAATCAAAATAATTTGGGCCTGACTGGTATAAGGGGGCATTTCAAATACATTCATTAGTCAGAGGCCAGGACTTAATCACACATTAAACAATTATAAAATCTTACAGAAAATTCTTTAGTGTAGGAGTCTTAACTGGTAGATCTGATGAAAACACCCGCACATGCTTAAGTGTACTTAAGCCCGGAATGAATCATAAAAAAAGTAAAATAATGATCTTATAACAGATTTCAGACATAAGTATCAGCCTATGATTTTATAACTTAAAGATTTGTAAATATATGCACAAAAACATTACTTTGTGAAGATTTTGTATTTTTGATACACTGTATTACCACTGTAATTTATGGATTAAAAGAAAATGACTTCCCATGATTGCATAGATTTATCGCCCGACTCAGCTATTTTAATAATTAATATCTGAATGTGAGACAATAATGATAAAACCTACTTGATGACAAAATGTTGTCTTTTACAACATTAACATGTCATTTTTAAAAATCCATGTTTCACAATTAAAACACTAAACTCTCTGTGTTTTCCCCTTTTCTGGTAAATTTTGGAGTGAATTTGTGTGGTCATGTAACTTACCCAGTCGTTGTACCCATGCCGATGCATTGACTGATTCTCTGTCTGTATGGACTTTACACATGAATTCTCCTTTATCTTCTGTTTTTACATCCCTCAGTTTCAGAGAGAAGTTTCCTTTGGGAATCTCCTCACTGAAGAACTCAGCACGCCCCCTGAATCTCTCATGCTGTGAGTCTGGTCTGTTCTCTCCCTCAGAAAACAGCAGCACCAGGATTTCCCCATTTGTCTTTATCCACTCTACTTGTAACTCTTTGAGAGGAACATGGGTGTCCACTGAGCAGTTCAGAATCACATCCTGACCAGCATATGCAAAGATCGGCAGGTCTGCACCAGTCACAACCAGCCGTTCTGAAAAAAAATCAAGTTACATTTTTCATTTCACTTTTGTAGGGTGTGGCATATTCTACCTTCACGCTCCTCTATGCATGCAAGTAAATACATTCAGTTAACTTTATGAATTAATTCTATTTACATATAAATGGAAAATTTAGCTGGTTTTCCAACAAATTTCATGCAAAATGCTTTTCAGATATGTAACCCACAACAAACAACGAAGCTGTCTGAATCTGCATTTGGGCAAGTGGGCTGGGGGTACTTACCAATATCTATTTTCACCTTTGTTTCATGGGACTCGTGTTCAGTGTTAACTACGCACTTGTACAGCCCTTTGTCTTCAGTAGTGACATTCCTAAGCAGCAGAGAGAAGTTTCCTTTGGAGATTTCTTCAGAGAGAAAATCGGCCCTGCCGCTGTAAGCTGGGCTCTGTGATTCTGGCCTACTCTCCCCTTCCTGGAACAGATGCACAGATCCAGAATCCTCCCTCATCCACTGCACCTCCAGCTCGTGCAGAGGTAGTGGGGTATCCACAGAGCAGGGCAACGTCACAGATGCCCCCAACTGGACAATTAGGGGCATTGCAGGACCCCGCACTGCAAATCCTGGAACCAAATAGATAAGTTTGAAATTCCTTCACAATACGTGCAAAAACGTGTAAAAATCCCGTGGCATCCGTTTTATTTCATGAATAAATTATAATACCAAACCGAAGCTAGAATGCAAATGGAGTCAAAACCATATAGCAACAAAATAAGTATATTCGTAAAACACAAACATAATTAAAAACGAAACTGAATTATAACGGTACTAATTATGTAGCAATCCAAATGTTTTTAATTACATCGGCTAATATAGAAACTACACGCACAGATGCTTCATTTAAGAAAATTAGAAAAAATGCTTTTAAATGTTATATATGACTTTTTTTCGTTTAAACACCAGTTGTTCCCGTAGGCTACCTCTGAGAAAAGTCAGTTTACCTTCAGTCCTGATAGCGCAGAACAACGACAGAAGCCAACAGAAAACCCTCATCTTGATTTTCATCATTAGGTCAACGAAAGTCAACAAAATTTGCAAACTTTTATGAGTACGTTAAAACTCGAAAACAATATTAAGGTTGGCTACTGAAAAGGAATTATGAAAACGCTGCTTCATACACGTCTAACAACGCACGGCAAGATTTTTACTTTTACCTTCATGTCTATGGCTTACCACTTGCAGCGCGACAGAGCCCTCTAAAGTTGAAAAAAATACTTGCACGTAGAATGATCAACTGGCTGAACACGTATGACTGCATGAAATATGTAATTACCCATAGTCGGGCACGCTCCCTTGTGGTGTGTCCCGTCATTTTCATTGAAAATTTAGAAAGGACGTGGGCAAAAAAGTAGTTGTCCCGTATTTAGGGTAATTAATCTATATTTGTGTATAATTTCTTGTCCATCCAAACATATATGGGCATATTACGAAGTGTTTAATAAACATCACCCTGTCCGAGTGCATACAATTGAACAATTTGGCACTTGTCGACGATATCGGTAGCGTTGACAGCCTACTCTCGCAGGCTTTTAATGGGGGCTATCCGTCTATGGGTAGGCTAGTCGTGCGGCAATACTAGCCTGCGAATGTCTTTTAGTTTTCCCACTAGGAAGAAAATAAGGTTAGCTGACCTTACAGTTCATATATGTATGTGTTTGTGACAAGTGGTGCTTTGTTTCAAGCTGTTTATTTATCGGGTAAACGGAAATGGAACAACGCAGGTACTTATTATTATACGAAAATAGCGAAAAGCACCTGTTGGTAGGAAAGAGGCGAACAGTTCGCATTGCATCAGGCGACTAAGAACAGCCCATTCGGCCCAACAATGCTCGCCATTTTCCTGACTAAATCAGCGTTCTGATTACCAACAAATTAGATAATACTGTATCTAATACCGTATCAACCCTAGTCTTGAAAATCCCCGAGTTTTTGCTTCTACTACGCGACCTGGCAGGCTGTTCCACACATTGACTACTCATTGACCATTCTTCCTAATGTCTGTACGGAATTTACATTTTTTTCAACAGCAACAGCAGCTGAGCTTGTATTATTGGTCGTGAAACAAAGCCTCACTACATATATATATGCTTATATGGGTAATTTCAATCTTAATCGGAATCATTTAATAAATTAACAATTCATTAATTCCTTGTTACCACCAAAAGGCAACTGATATAATGCGCTTCTCTTGGCAAGGGAAGTGATTTGACCAATAATCTGATGTGTCAGCAAAATTATCCGTGCACAATATGGGCATCACACTGTCAGAAAAGGGGTACTGCAAATTACTGAGGTACTGAGTTTTCCTATTGTTCTCTGAATTAAAATGTTTTGAATGACAGACAAAACAGTACTTATCCTTACTTATCCCCATTTCAACCCAGTTCAAAATACCTAAATGCACCTGTAGGCATGTCCCATAGCTAAATCCCAATGCTGTTCACTTAAAAAAAATAAATAAATAAAATAAATAAATAATAATAAAAAAACCCTCACTGGTGTAACAGTGCATATAATTCAGCCAGTATACCCATAGGAGAATAAGCAGTAAGTGTTTTTCAGAACGGCAGAAATTCCAATATGGCAGGAATTTTAAGCTACTAAACAGATTGATGAGAATTGTGGAAACAATGTATGCACACAATTAATTAGGCTAGGTCTTTTACTAGACTTGCTCTCAACAGTTTTACATAGCCAAACAGCACAATCCTAACATTTTACATTCATCTAGCACATATCAGCACAGAAAATTTGATTAACTACTTTCCATGCTCATGGAGACACTAATACCCCATAGTCTACCTTATGTACAATAAAAAGATAATATTCCACCATCAGGAAAATGCTGCCAATATTCTAGCTTTACGGCAGAACGGTGCATCAAACATAAGACGAGAGCCACCAACGAACGCTTACACCGCAGTGTATGACATGTCTTCATTAAAAAATAGCACTAACCTCGTGAAAGACAATTTCATTGTGAAAGGTACAAATTCTGACAAATTAGCCACAAAAAGCCACTAAAATAAATAACAGCGATTACTCGTTAGCTAGCTCCCAATACAATAGTGAGTGTTATTAGCAAAGGCTAATCGGCAGTTGTCGATTAAGACCAATGCGAATACAGTGCTGCGAAAAGTAAACTATTTTCTGATTTTCTCTATTATTGCATATTGCATTGTTTGTCACACTGAATGGTTTCAGATCTTTAGACAAATGTATCGTTTAACAAAGAGAAACTGAGTAAATGCAAAACTTTATTTTTGAAATTACTATTTATTTTATTTAACACCCATATCACCCATGTAGAAAAGTACTTGCCCTCTTAGTTACTCAATCAACCTATTAACTAACTTGAATTGATAATTAGATTCAGCTGATTGAACAGAGATGGGCCTGGTTGCAGCCAGCCCTGTTGAATTTAAACCTTACTCATATTGAACCATCAGAGTGAAGTAGCCACCACAAAGTTTCTACAAGCACACTATGCCACAATCAGAAGAAATTCCAGAAGAGGTGAGAAAAAAAGTTGTTGAAATATATCAGTCTGGAAAGGGTTACAAAGCCATTTCTAAAGCTCTGGGACTCTACCAAACCACAATGAGAGCCATTATCTCGAAATGAGGAACACTTGGAACGGTGGTAAACCCAGGAATGACTGGCCCTCCAAAATTTCTCCAAGATTGCAGTGGCAACACATCCAAAAACTCACTAATGATCCCAGAGGAATATCCAAGAAATTTCAGGCCTCTCAAGCCTCAGCTATTGTGTTCATGGCACCACAATAAGAAAGAGACAGGGAAAAAATTGAATTCATGGGGGAGCGGCAAGACCCACGGCGAGGCCGCTTTTAGCCACTATGCCCCATCCTGTGGAACGGCTTGCCGGAGGACCTCAGGGTGGCAGAGAGTGTGGATATCTTTAAAAGAAAACTTAAAACACACTTTTTTAGGCTGGCTTTTATCTAGTGTGTGTTGATTTCGACTTGCACTTTTACTGTTATTTTTTATCTTTTTATTAGTTTTATTATACTATATTTTATTTATTAATTTTCATGTTTTTTATTTAAACTCATGTCCTTTTTAACTTACTCTTATTTTCACTTTTTATGTACAGCACTTGGAGTTGAATTTGATGTATGACTTGTGCTATATAAATAAAGTTTGATTGATTGATTGATTGATTGATTGAAACACTGCTAACCAAGAGGAATATCAATGCTTATCTCACATTTGCAAAAAAAAGCACCTGTTCAGTGGACAGATGAGTCAAAAGTGGAACTTTATGGATGACACTTACCACACAGTAAGAACATCAAACATGGTTGAAGTGTGATGGTGTGGGGTTGCTTTGCTGCCTCAGGACCTGGATGACATACCATTATTGAAAAAAAACATGAATACTTTTTCAAAGCACTGTACCATATCAGAAATATGGTAAAGGCAAAGGTGGAGTGAAAAAACATACACAATTGAAATATTTCAAACAGTAATAATTACATATTGAGGAGGACATCTTTTTCATGTTTGTATGTATACTCCTCAAAAGAATTGTAGCCTCCCTCGCACTCCTCTTCTGACTCACTCCCAAAATCCATATTAGCTAGGGGAGGATATGCCTCAGCCATGCTGAGACTTTCTCAAGATGAATAATATTTTCAAAAAATTTAAGGAAAACAACATTTACACCTCATCGGATGCGTGTCTTTTCCTGCTAACACTGTGGCTGAATGCGTAAAGCTGTGACCATATGACCAAACTTGCTATTACACCTGGACTTAAATCGCTGCTCCAAACATTCAATTAGACACATCATTCTTCTTCTTCTTCTTCTTTTAGGTCGTCCTCAGACGAGCCCTCCAGCGGCGTTTCCAGTCATCTCGATCCTCCATGCATCTGGCTTGCTCGCCAGTACTTTCCGCCCCTGTATCTTCCTTTAGTACGTCCACGTAGGTTGTTGTGGGACGCCCTCATGATCAATGCCCGTGTCACATCATACATCCTTGGAAAGCTTATTCTGTCCTTTACTTGACAAAAGAATTGGTGATCAAGCCAGAATGAACTAGAAAATGAACTAGGTCTCAACGGCATACACAGCATGTGTGGTTTTATGCACAGCTATCTCAGAAGGTATTCAGATTGTGTATTTATTCCATATTTAATAGCTGATATTCATAGTAGAATTACGTGTTATAATTACACTAGAATTTCACTGGTTTATTTTCTTATACACTCACCGGCCACTTCATTAGGTACAACTGTTCAACTGCAAACTGCACCCGTTAACGCAAATATCTAATCAGCCAATCACGTGGCAGCAACTCAATGTATTTAGGCATGTAGACATGGTCAAGACGATCTGCTGAAGTTCAAACCAGGCATCAGAATGGGGAAGAAAGGTGATTTAAGTGACTTTGAACGTGGCATGGTTGTTGGTGCCAGACGGGCTGGTTTGAGTATTTCAGAAACTGCTGATCTACTGGGATTTTCACGCACAACTATCTCTAGGGTTTACTGAGAATGGTCCGAAAATGATAAAATATCCAGTGAGCAGCAGTTCTCTGGGCAAAAATGCCTTGTTGATGGCAGAGGTCAGAGGAGAATGGCCTGACTTGTTCTAGCTGATAGAAAGGCAACAGTAACTCAAATAACCACTCGTTCCAACCAAGGTATGCAGAAGAGCATTTCTGAACGCACACCACGTCAAACCTTGAAGCAGATGGGCTACAGCAGCAGAAGACCACACCGGGTGCCACTCCTGTCACCTAATGAAGTGGCCGGTGAGTGTATACTGTAGTTAGCAGCATTTTTGGCATATCTTTGGACTATTATTTGCTATGGTGGACTATGAATTTTTGGTGGTGAAAGAATATTTTTATGAATTCCCAGATAGATTGTCCAGTTTGTCACGCTTGGTTGGTATAGTTGCAGATGAGACTGGGCTGGGGATGCTTGTTAAATTGATGAACTACACAGCAATGGTGGCACTTATGAACTCCGTCTTTAGTATTGTTGTAGTGTATCATGTACTAATAAAGCCAGAATAAACAGTTTGCTGTTTCCACTCGTAGAACGGTTGCAGGAGCACTGAAGTTCTGAGTTTAGAAATCTCATGATGTCGGCGTCCTGGCCACGAGAGGGTTTGCGCAAAGGTGTTATTACACATCTCCTGACTTATGTCTGTCCACAACTTGATCTCTAAATTATATTGAAAGCCCCTTGTTGCTTGTTCTTTACGATGCAATGCAGTACCCAGCAGAACAAGTCTACAGAAACAGCTGCAATAAAAGGTGGACATTTTGAAAGGTGTGTAAACTTTCTATGGCCACTGTGTATTTGACAAATGTTCACTGCAACATGTTTAAATTCTCTAGAAAGGATTAAATTATCCATTATCTCAATTTGAACATCCTTTTACTCCATACCAGTACTTTCCTTCTTTGTTTACAAGTGGCACAAGCTCTTCACTTCCAAGGTTAAGGACCAGACAGGCATAGTGTAGAGGCTGATGGCCTGGCCAAAGGGTAGCTACCACATTGCCTGATCTTGCATGCCTAATGTTAGCCAAGCTGCTACCACACTGCCTGTTTCTGCATGCCTAACGTTAGCTAAACTGCTACCATACTGTCTGTTTCTGCATGATAACGTTAGCCAAGCTGCTACCACACTGCCTGTTTCTGCATACCTAACATTAGCTAAACTGCTACCATACTGTCTGTTTCTGCATGCCTAATGTTAGCCAAGCTGCTACCACACTGCCTGTTTCTGCATGCCTAACGTTAGCTAAACTGCTACCATACTGTCTGTTTCTGCATGATAACGTTAGCCAAGCTGCTACCACACTGCCTGTTTCTGCATACCTAACATTAGCTAAGCTGCTTACAAATTGAAATTGAAGCTACAATGATGTCTGACTATGAAATAGATGACAGTTTGCAGTTTGATATTGGTGGTCTAAAAGTAGTTGGTGTGAGTGACTTGAACATGTTTTTGCCACTTTTCTCCACAAATCAAAATTGCTCAACCAGTTTCCTCTGTTGGTTTGTTGCTGCATTGAAGTTCTTCTCTCATGGGTAGTACTGTTGATACAGGAAGCCGTGTCACTTATTTCCGTAAGTGCAGCGCTCTCAAGATGCGTACAACAGAGGAAATATGGTTGCAAGAAAAAGTGTGTGAACCCTTTGGACTTACTTACTTATTTCTGCATTAGAGGACCTGCATCAGAGGAACTTAGAAGAACTGTAGAGATTCATAAAGCTGGAAAATGCTACAAAAATATATCTAAAGGCCTGAGTGTTCATCAATCCACAATAAGACAAGTTGTCTACAAACGGAGGAAATTCTGTAATTAAATTCTGTTGCAAAAATTAAATTCTGCGCAATGCTGAAGGAGGTCAAAACGAACCCTAGGGTAACAACAAAGGGCCTGCTGAAATCTTTTGAACTTGCTTGTGTTCTGTGTTTGTGTGTCCACAATAAGGAAAACACTAAACAAGAATGGTATTCACGGGTGGACACCAAAGTAGATACCACCGCTCTCCAAAAAAACATTGCTGCACGTCTCATGTTTGCAAAAGACCACCTGGGTGTTCCACAACACTTCTGGGACAATATTCACTGGATTGATGAGACAAAAGTTGAACTTTTTTGCAGAAATGCACAAAGTACATTTTGGAAGGAAAAAGCGCTGGTCACCAACACCAAAACCTCATCCCAACTGTGGAGCATGGTGGATGGAGCATCATGGATTGGGCTGCTGTGCTACCTCAGGGAAAAGAGCTTGTAATCATTGAGGGTACAAAGGACTCAAAATTGTAAGACATTTTACAGCAGAATGTCAGGGTAGCAGTCCGTCACCTGAAGCCGTCGCCTTAATATAAATTGGGTGATGCCACAAGAAGAAAATTCAATGAACTGAAGCAGACTTGTCAGGAGGAATGATCTAAAACTCCTCCAAACCATTGTGCAAGTCTGATCAGCAGTTATAGTAAACATTAAGTAATATGATAAGTAAATGGATGTTATTGCTGCTAAAGAGGTTCTACCAGTTAATAGATACAAAGGTTCACACACTTTTTCCTGTGAATGTTCAGACAATGTGTTCAACAAAGACATGCAAAGTGCAATTGATTGTGTCTTATTAGTTGAAGCAGAATGTGTTTGTCTATTATTGTGACTTAAATGAAGGCCAGACCACATTTGATGAGTAATTAATGCATAAATCCAGGTAAATCCAAAGGGTTCGCAAACTTTTACTTGCAACTGTAGTTACAACTGAAGATGAGAATAAATGTTTTTTTTTTTAATGATTAGGTAAAATACACACAACCTCGGGAGTCACAATGTCACTGTACAAGCTGCTTTGGAGTTACCTGATTAATTTGCGTACAAAAACCATCTGGACTTACTGAAAACTCACTAAACTGCATTAACTATCCCAAACTGTTTAGGGTCACATACAAAAATGCTGGTGGGCCTGGTTGCCTATAATTATGCCTAGCATCGTTAGAAGACGAGACCTCAGAGAGTTTGAAAGAGGGGTGATTTGTTGGGGCACATCTGTCAAGACAAATTGATTTGCTGATGTTTCATGAAGAACAGCATAAGGTGATGTTAGCATGGAACTGTGAGGGAAAGACAAGGAAAAAGTCAAGGAAGTCAAAAACAGTTGGCTGAAAATTTGAATTGAGGGTTTGAGTAGGCAGGCCGTCATCAAGGTAATAGTTGATTGACTTTTTATAGAAAAAGGTGCTGGAAGATTCTGTGCCACATTGGATACCTACTGTTCTGGTAGCATGTGATGCCCAACTCCCTAATAAGTGACTTCCACAAACTGTATATGTCTGCTTTGTGTAGTGGTCATTAAGATGCATACAAGATAAGATCCAGACAACACAACAAACTGAAGACATACAGAGAGATAGGTGATGAAGTAGCATTAGAAACCGTGGTACAGAACATCTCACAATACTGACAGGAACTGTATAGGATCACACATAATAGGATAGAACAAAATACAATCATCTACTTACATTGAACATATCATACAACAGTATAGACATCACCACTCTCTGCTAAGGGCTGTAAAGCTTCTTTATTCATGCAGCATGGAGAGATCTCTACACTTAGGAGTGCAAAGGGTGGCATTGTACTATAATGGCTAAGTAACTAAAGTCTTTTAATAATACATTTTATTTATACAGCGCTTTTCATCATACAGAGATGATCTCAAAATGCTTTACAGAAGGTAACAATAAAACAAAGTAAAAAAATAAAATAAGAAATAATGTAAAATCACAGGACGATATTAAAATAGGACATTACCCTAAAGGTCACAGGTTTGATTCCCGGGTAGGACACTGCCGTGTTACCTTTGAGCAAGGTACTTAACCTGCAAGTGTCAGGACTTCTGCCTGAGTTTCCTTTGTATTCTTTGTGTTGCATTTCCTTTTTTGTTTATGTTTTTCGGTATGTATACATGAGTTGTGTGTGCGTGGGGGTGCGCGCATGCTGTTTGCTTTATTTCAGATCCCTTGAGTTCCTGGTTCCCGCCCACACTCCACCCCCAGTTCCTGTCAGTCATTCTGCCACACCCAGTTCATGAGTCAATTATTCAATCAAGCCTCAGCTACCGTCTCCACCTGCAACTCATCGTTTACTCATTTCACCAGCTATTTATTCCCTGCTAGTTCATGTAGTCTTTGCCAGATCGTGCCTCTGTTTTTCTCAGTGCTGTTCGAGCCTTCTACTCTGTTTAGCTGAATTTCCTGGTTTTCGATTCTTTGCCTGTTAGTCCGACTACAAATTTAGCCTGCCTGCTCTGTTATTCTTGCTTCTGGTTTTCGATTCTTGTCTGTTCACTTGACCTGGTCTCAGCTCCTGTTTTGTACCTGATTGGATTTTGGATTTTTGGATTTTCGACCTACGCCTGTATAGTGATTACGAGACTGTTGCTGTTTCTGTTACCCTGTTTTTGTGATAATAAATCGCCAAGAATTTCTCAGAATTTCTGGGTCTGCTTCTGAGTCCTACCCCATGCCTGACGGTACGATCTGGCCAACATGGACCCAGCAGACCTAAGTCGGCTGCAATCATCCATGGGACAGCAGGGAGCCCTGCTGGGATAACACCAGCACCAGCTTGAGTCGGTAAAGCAAGCGCTGGAATCATTCGCCAGTATGATGATGGGGGTCACTGCTCAGCTACAGCAGCTCCAGTGGTCACAAACCAGCACTCTGCGTCCACCACCGACTCCACCCATTCCGAGTCCACCTTCCCTGCCAGCCCAGGAACCTCACCTGCCTCCTCCAGAGTGCTACGCCGGTGAACCAGGTACATACTGGTCATTTTTTATTCAGTGCACGCTCATTTTTGATCAACAACCCTCCGTTTTTCCTACGAAGCAAGGGAAGATCGCTGTTATCACACTGCTGTCGGGTCGGGCCAGGGAGTGGGGAACTGCTGTATGGGAGGCTGGTGCTAACTTCTGCAATGATTACAGTTCTTTTGCTGACGAGATGCGCAAGGTGTTCGATCGCTCCACGCATGGGAGAGAGGCCGGTCGCCAGATGCTCCAGATACGCCATGGTCGCTGATCTGTCTCCGATTATGCTATTGAGTTCCACACTCTCGCCACTACCAGTGCGTGGAACAGGACGGCTTGTTAAGACACCTTCCTCAATTGTCTGGCCGAATACATTAAAGATGAGATCGTCACCCGTGAGCTCCCCTCCGACTTTGATGACCTGGTGGATCTGGCGATCCGTGTGGACAATCGGCTGACCCAATGTCGCTGGGAGAGAGACGTGAGTGCCCCCTTGTGGTCATCTTCAGAATTATAGTCGCATGTCTCACCTGTCTCTAGGCCTACTCCATTGCGTGATCCGGAGCCCATGCAGGTTGACCGCACCCGCCTGACCCTCGCAGAGAGGCAGAGGAGGATAAGCGAGAGGCTTTGTCTCTACTGTGGGCAGACTGGACACTTTATTGCCACCTGTGCAGTAAAAGACAACGCTCGCCAGTAGAACGGGGAGTACTGGTGAGCGTCACCCCTGTCCTGAATTCCACAGCCCTTCGGACTCTGCTACCCGCTACTCTCTTGTGGGGGGATCAGCAGCGCCCCCTCTCTGTTCTGATTGATTCCGGTGCAGACGAGAGCTTCATCGATGCCTCCCTTGCCGCCCAGTGGGGACTGCCCGTCTCTGCCCTCTGCTCTCCCTTGGTGGCCAATACCTTGAACGGGCAAAGATTAGCCAGCATCACTCACGTCACAGCCCCGGTGAGTCTTCTCCTTTCTGGCAACCTTTGTGAAGAGATTGTTCTGCATCCTGTGGTGTTGAGCCATCCCTGGCTGGTTAAACACAATCCGCACATTAACTGGACAGAAAATTCTGTTATGAGTTGGAGCCCATTTTGTCACACCCACTGTCTCTGGTCTGCCCAGTGTTTCATGCCCTTTCTCCCAGTGCCTCAGGAGGATTACCCTGACCTGTCTTTGGTTCCTCCTGAATATCTGGATCTACAGACAGTTTTCAGCAAGTCCCGAGCTACCTTGCTGCCCTCACACCGCCCGTATGATTGCTCCCTCGACCTGCTGCCTGGTACTTCACCTCTCCGGGGTCGTCTTTACTCGCTGTCTTCCCCAGAGGTTGAAGAGATGAACAAGTACATCAGTGAGCCTCTGGCTGCCAGGATTATTTGTCCCTCATCCTCTCCTGCTGGTGCAGGGTTTTTTTTGTGGGAAAGAAGAGTTGCTCCCTCCGTCCGTGCATTGGTTACCGGGGCCTTAATGAGATTACTGTAAAAAATTGTTGTCCGTTACCCCTCATGTCATCTGCTTTTGAGCTTCTGCAGGGGGCTACTGTTTTTACAAAACTGGATCTCCGCAGCACCTACCATCTGGTCCCCATTAGAGAGGGAGATGAGTGGAAGACTGCCTTTAACACTCCTACCGGACATTACGAGTACCTTGTCATGCCTTTCGGCCTTACCAACTCCCCTGCTGTGTTCCAGACTCAGACTCTTGTCAATTATATTTTAGGAGATGTGGTAAACCGTTTTGCCTTTGTTTATATTGATGACATTCTGATTTTTTCTAAGTCAGTCCAGGAGCATGTGCAGCACGTCCGGCGGGTCCTACAACGGCTGCTGGAGAACCAGCTGTATGTAAAGGCAGAGAAGTGTGCCTTCCACCAGCAGTCAGTCTCCTTCCTGGGGTTCATTGTCTCTGCCGGAAACATCCAGATGGATGGCAGTAAGGTCAGGGCGGTGTCGGAGAGGCCCATCCCCAAGACCCGTAAGGACCTCCAGAGGTTTCTGGGCTTTGCCAACTTCTACCGGAGATTTGTGTGGGATTAGAGTAAGGTCACCGCTCCTCTTACTGCCCTTACTTATACTGCTATTAAGTTCTATTGGACAGACAGTGCCAATAAGGCATTTAACTGTTGGAAAACATGGGAGCCAGTTTACCCTTCTGAGGTGTCTCACATTGTAGTGGGCCAGTTACAGACAACATTGATTGTTTACCACCACACTCAGTTAAATTAACCTTTTAATCACACCCTTTGTGCTACATCCTCTACCCCCTCGCCCAGTCAAATTGTCTCACTTTGATATGCAGTACCATTGTGTGATATCCTCTACCCCCTACGTCAGTCCAACTCCCCCACACCTTGTTTCTATCCCCCCTATGTCTGATTACCTCCCCCCCCCCTTTTCCCGTGATGTGTTTAAGATATCCTTCAAGGCCCTTTGTTTCCTTGAAGGAACAGGGTATAAGTATTCACTGTCTCCGTCATTTGTTGGTTCTGTGTTTATCTGTACTTGGGTAACAGACCCACTAGTTCCTTTGCTACATTAAACAACCTATTTTGAAACGAAGACGTGCCTGCATTTATTTTTCTACTTACAAAAGTACGGCGGAACAAATCGAACTCTTAAAAATTCCACATTATTGGCGAGCCAGCCCAAATCCGTCGTTCTTGTTGCGTTTTTCAAAAAAAAAAAAAAACTGGGGAGGCTTACATTCGCATGTGACACTGGCCTACAGAAGAGACTTTCTTTTTTATGTTGACGCCGAATTCAAGGAAGGAGAAGGACTGTTTTGGAAGCCATTTGCCAACGCTGAAGGAAAAACGGACTTGAAGGCACGGAACGGACCACGTACATTTGTGAGTATGAAATATTTATGTATGTAATATTGTAGAGGAATAGTTACGAAAATTGTGTAATGTTTTAAAATACAAGTGGCCAGAATTGATTGTACATGTGTACAGTGTTCTAGGTAGGGGCTTGTATAAAGTTACACAGACCTTGGACAATTTCAAGTACCAAAAGTTTGTTTGTCCATTGTACAGGAGTTTAGGAATGGCAGTGAATGGGTGGAAATCGTGGGCCGCTAGGTGGTTGGCCAAACATTGTAAGGAGGATTCTTATAACGTACCACAGGAAGTGGATGTTGTTGAATATCTTCAGACTGCTTGTGAAGAGCGCAATGAAAATGAGAAAAATGAGAAAACGAGACAGGCTAACTGTGTGATGGCTATGGCCCAAACAATTAAGTTTTTGACCGATAAAGTTGTAGAGGTTCCTAAATTGCGAGGTGAAGTTGAAAGTTTGAATAAAGCACTGGCGGTAAATTCAAGGAAGTTGGAAGCATCTGTTGCAGAACGTATATTACATGCCACAACACACTTAGAATTTAGAAAAGAAATTTGCCATTTGAGGGAGAAATTGAGTACCACAACTGCAGAATTGGTTAAAACGCAGGGACAGTTACGCGATGCTCAGGTGGCATATAAAGAGTTATGGAATGTGTCTGGGGAGAATAAGGATAATGCGATTGTACAGAAGTTCAGGTCGCTGAAAGAAAAAATGGCAAAGCAAAAACTTGCAAATATCATAATGAAACGGCGAGTGGCAGTGATTTTAAGGACATTAGAGGAGCAGAGTGAGTCAGTATACAGTTCTGATGATGACGAATGGGAAGTCAGGCAGACAAACTGCCAAACAGCTCCTTTGTTAGATGTGGATGATGAAAGAAGTGATAATGAAATTTTAGATGAGGAGCCGGGGTTTCATAGGCCTACTGGGGGGACAGAATGTAATGCATCTATTACCAATTCACTTCTTTCTAATTGCCGAAGGCTGGTTTCTAGAAGTTCTACATCACAAAAAGCAACTAAATCAGACAAAAAACACTAAAATCGCACCAATAATAACACGCAGAGTTCGTACAAGCGCAACACAAAATCCTGTCAATGGGGCTATCACATATGAATATGCAGATCAACAGGTGGATCGCAATCTTACACTTTCAGAGTTGATTACACTGCAACAACAACTTCCCACGTGGGACGGAGTTAGTGACCCGACCGCGGTTGTTGAAAAGGTGCACACACTGCAGCGAATACACTCGCTAACTGACAAGGACTGTTGTAAATTATTGCAATCTGTGCTCCCTACATCGGTTACTATTCCGTTAGAATTCATACAGGGTCAGGGAAACCCTGTTGTTTTCCCCAATCATGATGCGAGGTTAAGGCTAATGAGCGAGGCTGTGGGTTATCGCGTTATAGCTGACATGAATAAAATTCTTGAGTTTGTACCTAAGAAAGGGCAGCATCCCACTGATTTTCTTAGAACATTTGTGATTGTGTACAATTGAAACATAGGTGGAGGGAACAGAGCACTACTAACAGGTGACGATCCAATGTTTTGGAGTTTGGTAATCAATAAATATAAAGATCTCGTCTCGCCTACTTGCCAACATTTATTGTTACAGTTGAATAGAGAACTGGGTGCACAGCCAGTCAGACAGCACATAGGCAGGGATATCCAAGACTGTTTAACTGTGTGGAATGA
Source organism: Anguilla rostrata (assembly GCF_018555375.3). Taxonomy (NCBI): domain Eukaryota; kingdom Metazoa; phylum Chordata; class Actinopteri; order Anguilliformes; family Anguillidae; genus Anguilla; species Anguilla rostrata. The sequence goes on along the minus strand of NC_057946.1, from coordinate 31,822,190 downwards.
GTCGCAACTCAGTTCAGTGAGCCCTAAACAGAGCTCTAGAAAAAGGGTTGCTGTGCTAGCATCTAATAAGGGCCAGGCCAAATTTCATTGTTTTAACTGTGGGAAGCCAGGCCACATTCAAAATGAGTGTAGAAGCCCCCGTGTGTGTGCCAATTGCAAGCGTGTTGGCCATTCCAAGCGACACTGCTGGTCAAAAGGAGGAGGGATGGAAGGAAAAGGGCCAAAACAGCTGCGTGAACAGCAGCCTCAGACAGAACAGCCCCAGATTGAAGGCACTCTTACATACACAGACCTATTGTCTATGATTAAGGCACATGCTGAGCAGAGCAGCCAGAAAGGCTCTGAGAATCCCTTTCACAGTCCAACCCCACATACAGTGACTTTCTAAATCGGGGATGCTTAAAAAAATAATAATAATAATAAAAATTTAAAAGGGGGAGGCTGGGAAGAAAACTGAGAAGGTTCATAAGAAGTTATGAACAAACTTGATGAAACAAATTTGAAATTGGTGATACAAAAGCGGGGTAGGGCAATACAGTATTTCTGATATCATTGGGACCAATGCAAATTATATAACAAAGCTGAACTTGATACCAATGTCAATGTTCAAATGATTAAAACTGCATAAGAATATACACTCACACTTGGTCTTTCTCTCCCCTACAGAATTAATTGTGATGAGGACGAGGCTCCTGGTATTCAGGAACAGGTTGGAGGTCAGCACTAAGTGGGACATTCCTATCATATTCATAAACAGCACACAATGTGTCAAGGACAATACGCGCAGTTGATGTTGGATTCACCGAATGGACATCAGACAGGTGGAAAGATGGTGAAGCGTTCACAACAGAGGACACATGGAAAGTATCAAGTGAATCTTCATTTAGAACACATGATTGAGGGTGGAAGACAGCTTCCAAGAATACAAGAATTCATTGTGACGTAAAAGCACGTAATTGGACACATTATGATAACGCAATAACTAGTTGGGATGAGGGACAGGATAACCAGGGGAGATGGGCCGTGGAGCATGAATCTACATATTACCCTGGTCCAACAATGATGCATCTAAATTCATACGGTTAAAAAAAAAAAATAAATAAATAAATAATAAGAATAATACATATATGTATGAAGTTACATTTGAGAATAGACAATGCCAACCTCTAAAGGAATGGGAAGACTCAAGCAGTTGGACTGAAGAAAATGTCCTCCACTGCACCCTATTCCTAGAGAAGGCATCATTTTTGGACCAGAAGAAGAAGGGAAAAAAAAGGGTTTTATAATATGATGTAAATATGGTATTCATTCATACATGTTATGCATGAAAGTCATGCAATAATTATATCTATTAACTATAATGAACTGTCCACAGAGAGCAATGTTCACCCTTTAGAGGAAGTGGAGAGCGTGGTGGACCAGTGTCACTGGTGTATTCTGAGTCACCCCACAAGATTTCCATATGGTAATAAAAGGTGTTAATCACCCCCTGGTTTCTGGTTTACACCAGCATACACTGTTCAGATGGGGAACATTCGTTTACCTACTACTGATGCCAGTGAGTCCAACAGCTTGGCCATGTGGGATGATGCCTACCTGGTTCCTCAGTCAAATGTGTCAGGTATTCATGCTCAGGTGAATAAAGCTCTAATGGAGAGTGATTCAACACTACTCAGAACAAAAATGGAGGTGAGCTTGGCCCAGGCAGAGGCCACAGTCCTGAAGCGACAAGGATGCTCTGATGAAAATACATTTTTGGAACTGGATATTCCTGGCAATTGTAGGTCTAATAGTAATTCATATCCCCAATGATCAAACACAGTGTTATTGCTGGCATAAACAGAAAAAGACAGTTGGAGAAAGTCATTGATAGAAATGAAACTGTGGGATGGCTCAGAAATAACCCCTGAATAATTTGTGGGTTTGTTTTAATTTTTATGTTTTATTTTTTGTTTTTGCTTCATATTCTTTGCTTTACATACACCTTTGAATATAGAAGACTTTCTTATAAAAAATTTAAAAAAGTAGGGAATGTTGGAAAACATGGGAGCCAGTTTACCCTTCTGAGGTGTCTCACATTGTAGTGGGCCAGTTACAGACAACATTGATTGTTTACCACCACACTCAGTTAAATTAACCTTTTAATCACACCCTTTGTGCTACATCCTCTACCCCCTCGCCCAGTCAAATTGTCTCACTTTGATATGCAGTACCAGTGTGATATCCTCTACCCCCTACTGCAGTCGAACTCCCCCACACCTTGTTTCTATCCCCCCAATGTCTGATTACCTCCCCCCCTTTTCCCATGATGTGTTTAAGATAACCATTTGGCCCTTTGTTTCCTTGAAGGAACAGGGTATAAGTATTCACTGTCTCCGTCATTTGTTGGTTCTGTGTTTATCTGTACTTGGGTAACAGACCCACTAGTTCCTTTGCTACATTAAACGACCTATTTTGAAACGAAGACGTGCCTGCATTTATTTTTCTACTAACAAAAGTACGGCGGAATAAATTGAATTCTTAAAAATTCCACATTAACGAGCTCAAAAGGTGCTTTACCACAGCACCCATTTCGATCCCCGCAGACCCCTCCCATCGGTTCATTGTGGAGGTGGACGCCTCAGACATGGGCGTGGGGGCTCGGGCCGGGATAACAAACTTCACCCCTGTGCTTTTTTTTTTCTCACCATCTCACTCCCTTTGAACAGAATTATGACATTGGAAACTGCTGGCAGTGAAGCTGGCCCTTGAGGAGTGGCGTCACTGGTTGGAGGGCACAGAGATCCCATTTTTGGTCTACACTGATCATAAAAACTTAGTACATATGGACGGCTAAACGCCTTGTAGGAGAATTTTGAGACTCCCCATGAGTGTGATGACGTCACATGTTAAAGTTAAGGTATTCCCATCAATGTTGATCAGACTGTTTCCTCCAAACTCTCGATGCTGCATGATAAAAATATATCACATGTATAACTATATACTAATATAATCAATATGTAATCCAATAGACCTATATCAGTAGTTGCAGCTAAGCTTATGGAAACGCAAGAAACCACAGTGTACACTGTAGAAAAAAGGCAAACGCAGAAGGCTTAAAAAACCCATACTTACTCAGCAGAAAATTAGTGCCAAATAGACATGCTAGAAAACTAACACCTGTGACCCCTGTGTAACCTGAATAAAGTAAAAAAAAAGAAAAAGTACAGAAAGCAATGTCATTTTTGTGCCAAGAAAGTCACGTTGACCTATGAACAGGAAACCACAAACTCCAGACTGTGCCAAAAAAAACCTTTTAGGAATGTGTTAAAGGGGGGTTGTGGTCGCAATTTGTGTATAAAATGTGTGCAAAACTGACAATCGGGGCTCAATTCTGCTGAGTTGAGCCGGCTTTGTGCACCTGTGCAATAAAGTCTAAACTTTCTGAAGAGCTTGCTGCTGCTGTGTCTTTTCCCTTGTGAAATTGTTTTTTACAGATTGACGATTGGCGTGGAAGTCTGTCGTTTCCTAGACACGACAGCCTCAACTCGCATCAGGCTCGCTGGGCCCTGTTTTTTGCCTGTTTTAACTTCACGTTGTCTTACAGACCAGGCTCCAAGAACACCAAACCTAAGGCCCTCTCCCGCCAGTTCTGCACCTCGGAGGACAGCCCCAAGCCTGAGACCATTTTACCAAATGGTAAATGGTAAATGGACTGCATTTATATAGCGCTTTTATCCAAAGTGCTTTACAATTGATGCCTCTCATTCGCCAGAGCAGTTCGGGGTTAGGTGTCTTGCTCAAGGACACTTTGACACGCCCAGGGCGGGGTTTGAACCGGCAACCCTCCGACTGCCAGACAATCGGTCTTACCTCCTGAGCTATGTCGCCCCTACCAGCGAGATGTTTAGTGGCCGCAGTGGTGTGAGACGTGGAAAACGCGGTGTGCAATGCCCAGCAGAGAGAACCCCCTCCTGATAACTGTCCGGCTAACTTGCTGTTCGTCCCAAGATCTGTATGTTCACAGGTTCTCCAGTACAGGCACTATTCCCGGTTGACCTGCCACCCAGGTGCAGAAGATCTCTGGCCTTCATTCGGCAGCGGTTCTGGTGGCCCTCAATGTCTGAGGAGACTAACAACTTCGTAGCCGCCTGCTCAGTCTGTGCCCGTAACAAGTCCTCCAACCAACCCCCTGCTGGTCTGCTTCAACCCCTGCCGGTACCTAGACGCCCATGGTCCCACCTAGCTCGTGACTTTGTGACTGGTCTTCCCCCATCCAACGGTAACACCACCATCCTTACAGTAGTTGATCGCTTTTCTAAGTCAGTTCACTTCATTCCACTGGTCAAACTCCCATCTGCTAAAGAAACAGCAGAACTTCTGGTCACTCCCGTTTTTAAAATTCACGGCTTACCTGTTGACATCGTTTCTGACAGAGGCCCTCAGTTTGTCTCCAACTTTTAGAAGGAGTTTTGCAGACTCATTGGAGCCTCCGTCAGCCTGTCCTCTGGTTTTCACCCCCAAACCAATGGCCAGACGGAGCGGGCTAATCAGGATCTGGAGCGTATGCTGCGCTGCCCAGCCACCCTGAACCCGTCCTCCTGGAGCCAGCACTTGGCCTGGGCGGAATATGCTCACAACTCCCTTCCTGTTGCTTCCACTGGGTTGTCCCCTTTCCAATGTTGCCTTGGTTATCAACCCCCTCTGTTTCCCTCTCAGGAGGAGGAGACTAGTGTTCCTTCTGTCCAGGCGTTTATCCAACAGTGTCGGCGTACCTGGAGGCGAGCTTGTGCGGCCTTGCTTTGGTCCAGCGAACGGGTGAAGAGGGCAGCGGACCGGCATAGGACCAAGGCTCCCCGTTACCGATGTGGGCAGAGGGTTTGGTTGTCCACCCAGGACCTTCCGCTGAGGGCGTGCTCCCGAAAACTGGCGCCTCGGTTCATTAGTCCTTGCCTCATTTCCAAGGTCATCAGCCCATCAGTAGTCCGCCTCAAGCTTCCAAGTTCCCTCTGCCGAGTACACCCCTCCTTCCACGTCTCCCAGATTAAACCTGTGTGTCAAGATCCTCACTCACCTCCTACCCCAGCTCCATCCCCTCCACGACTCATCGATGGGACGCCCGCCTAATCAGTCAGGCGACTGGATGTCCGTTGCCGTGGTCGAGGTTTCCAGTACCTTGTTGATTGGGAAGGTTATGGTCCGGAAGAGAGAAGCTGGGTACCTGCCCGTGACATCCTGGACCGGTCACTCATCCGAAATTTGCACCACCAGCACCCTCATTCTGAGATGCCAAGAGGCGTCCGTCGGGGGGTCGGGGTGGGTACTGTCAGAACTTCTGCCTCAGTTTCCTTTGTGTTATTTTTCTGTTTTTGTTTTTCGGTATGTACGCATGAGTTGTGTGTGGGTGTGCGCATGGTTTTGCACTTTGTTTCAGATCCCTTGAGTTCCTGGTTCTCACCCACACTCCACCCCCAGTTCCTGCCAGCCATTCTGCCACACCCAGTTCATTAGTCAATTATTCAATCAAGCCTCAGCTACCGTCTCTACCTGCAACTCATCGTTTACTCATTTCGCCAGGTATTTATTCCCTGCTAGTTCATGTAGTCTTTGCCAGATCGTGCCTCTGTTTTTCTCAGTGCCGTTTGAGCCTTATATTCTGTTTAGCTGAATTTCCTGGTTTTCGATTTTTTGCCTGTTACTCTGACTACAAATTTAGCCTGCCTGCTCTGTTATTCTTGCTTCTGGTTTTCGATTCTTGCCTGTTTACCTGACCTGGTCTCAGCTCCTGTTTTGTACCTTTGCCTGATTGGATTTTGGATTTTCGACCTACGCCTGTATAGTGATTACGAGACTGTTGCTGTTTCTGTTACCCTGTTTTTGTGATAATAAATCGCCAAGAATTTCTCTGAATTTCCGGGTCTGCGTCTGAGTCCTACCCCATGCCTGACAGCAAGGTACTAAACCTGCATTGCTTCAGTATATATCCAGCTGTATATATGGATGCAATGCAAATGCTAGGTAAGAGTTGTGTATAAGAATGTCTGCTAAATGCCTATAATGTAATGCAAATGCAAGCCCTTTATGTAGTGCTTCTGCATGTGAAAAGAAATCTTCATGAGTGGAGAGAGTAGAATGGTGACAAAAAAAAATTCAAAAGGGAACTTGTGGTTAGTGCAGGCAGATAAACCACAGGTGTTCCGTTTGTCAGAAACACAACTTGTACACAGGTGTCTTGTCACGTACGCTCGAATTCATCTAAGGACAGTGCCTTTCCTAAAATTTCTTTTAACATAACATAATGACGAAGACAGGCCATTCAGCCCAGCAATGCTCACCATTTTCCTGAGTAAATTTAGTGCTCTGATTACCAACATACTAAATAGTATCTAACACTGCATGAAGCCTAGTCTTGAAAATCCAGAGTTTATGCCTCTGTGACCTGACAGGCTATTCCACACATTGACTATTCTCTGCGTGAAAAAAATGTCTACGGAAATGTCTGTACAGAATTTACCTTTTGCTAATTTCCATGGGCAGTACTGTTGATACAGGAAGCCGTGTCACTTATTTCCGTAAGTGCAGCGCTCTCAAGATGCGTACAACACAGGAAATATGGTTGCAAGAAAAAGTGTGTGAACCCTTTGGACTTACTTACTTATTTCTGCATTAGAGGACCTGCATCAGAGGAACTTAGAAGAACTGTAGAGATTCATAAAGCTGGAAAATGCTACAAAAATATATCTAAAGGCCTGAGTGTTCATCAATCCACAATAAGACAAGTTGTCTACAAACAGAGGAAATTCTGTAATTAAATTCTGTTGCAAAAATTAAATTCTGCACAATGCTGAAGGAGGTCAAAACGAACCCTAGGGTAACAACAAAAGGCCTGCTGAAATCTTTTGAACTTGCTTGTGTTCTGTGTTTGTGTGTCCACAATAAGAAAACCACTAAACAAGAATGGTATTCATGGGTGGACACCAAAGTAGAAACCACCGCTCTCCAAAAAAGCATTGCTGCATGTCTCATGTTTGCAAAAGACCACCTGGGTGTTCCACAACACTTCTGGGACAATATTGGCTGGATTGATGAGACAAAAGTTGAACTTTTTTGCAGAAATGCACAAAGTACATTTTCGAAGGAAAAAGTGCTGGTCACCAACACCAAAACCTCATCCCAACTGTGGAGCATGGTGGATGGAGCATCATGGATTGGGCTGCTTTGCTACCTCAGGGAAAAGAGCTTGTAATCATTGAGGGTACAAAGGACTCAAAATTGTAAGACATTTTACAGCAGAATGTCAGGGTAGCAGTCCGTCACCTGAAGCCGTCGCCTTAATATAAATTGGGTGATGCCACAAGAAGAAAATTCAATGAACTGAAGCTGATTTGTCAGGAGGAATGATCTAAAACTCCTCCAAACCATTGTGCAAGTCTGATCAGCAGTTATAGTAAACATTTGATGGATGTTATTGCTGCTAAAGAGGTCCTACCAGTTACTAGATACAAAGGTTCACACACTTTTTCCTGTGAATGTTCAGACAATGTGTTCAATAAAGACATGCAAAGTGCAATTGATTGTGTCTTATTAGTTGAAGCAGAATGTGTTTGTCTATTATTGTGACTTAAATGAAGGCCAGACCACATTTGATGAGTAATTAATGCAGAAATCCAGGTAAATCCAAGGGGTTCACAAACTTTTTCTCGCAACTTTACAACTGAAGATGAGAATAAATGTCTTTTTTAAATAATTAGGTGAAATGCACACAGCCTCTGGAGTCACGATGTCACTGTACAAGCTTCTTTGGAGTTACCTGATTAATTTGCATATTCATTTGTGAGTTTTAATTTGCTCTGAAAACTCACTAAACTGCATTAACTATCCCAAACGGTTTAGGGTCACATACAAAAATGCTTGGTGGGCCTGGTTCGTTAGAATCGTTAGAAGACAAGACCTCAGAGAGTTTGAAAGAGGTGTGATTTGTTGGGGCACATCTGGCAGGAGCTTCAGTGATGAAGACAACTTGATTTGCTGATGTTTCATGAGGAACAGTATAAGGCAATGTTAGCATGGAACTGTGAGGGAAAGACAAGGAAAAAGTCAAGGAAGTCAAAAACAGTTGGCTGAAAATTTGAATTGAGGGTTTGAACAGGCAGGCCGTCATCAAGGTAATAGTTGATTGATTTTTATAGAAAAAGGTGCTGGAAGATTCTGTGCCACATTGGATACCTACTGTTCTGGTAGCATGTGGTGCCCAACTCCCTAATAAGTGACTTCACGTCAGTGTTCTGGCCTTATTGGCCACAAACTGTATATGTCTGCTTTGTGTAATGGTCATTAAGATGAATACAAGATAAGATCCAGACAACACAACAAACTGAAGGCATATAGAGAGATAGGTGATGAAGTAGAATTAGAAACCGTGGCACAGAAAATCTCACAATACTGACAGGAACTGTACAGGATCACACATAATAGGATAGAACAAAATACAATCATCTACTTACATTGAACTTAGCATACAACAGTATAGACCTCACTCACCACTCTCTGTTAAGGGCTGTAAGGCTTCTTTATTCATGCAGCATGGAGAGATCTCTACACTTAGGAGTGCAAAGGGTGGCATTGTACTATAATGGCTAAGTAACTGGTCTTGTAATACATTTTAATAATACATTTTCTTTATATAGCGCTTTTCATCATACAGAGATGATCTGTCACTAACAAATTGACAAAAAACAAAGTGCTGAGGTTTTCAATGAAGAACAGCATAGGTGATGTTAGGCATGGAACTGTGAGGAAAGACAAGGAAAAAGTCAAGATAGTCAAAAAACAGTGTGGCTGAAAATTTGATTGAAGGTTTGAGTAGGCTGGCCGTCATAAGGTATAGTTATTGACTTTTTATAGAAAAGGTGCTGGAAGATTCTTGCCACATTGGATACCTATCGTTTCTGGTGTAGCATGTGATTCCCAACTCCCTACTAAGTGACTCCACCAACTGTAGATGTCTGCTTTTTAGTAGTGTCTTAAGGAATGCATACA